>NC_057801.1:716948149-717182054 GCF_018294505.1 Triticum aestivum
GGCGGCGGACCGGCGGTGGGGAGTGGTTTCGGGGAGGGCGGGCCGTCCGCGGGCGGCGGGGGCGGGCGGTTCGGCCGGTGGTGGTTGGCGGCTCGGGGGGGTGGAGTTTGATGATAAACTGGAGGCCCTTGATTTCGTATCCAACGGCTGGAAAATCTAATGACCAGAGATGAAAAAGTCAGTCGACTGACGTGTCGCCTCACCCCGCACGTACACATGCACGCACGCAAGACACGCACGCATGTAGGCGTGCAACACTGACACGTACACATAACGCACACACGCATGCATGCTGACGTGCAACACTGACACGTACACATGCACTCACGAACACACGCACGTACGCACCCGTGCATGCAATACTGAAACGCACCCTTACACGCACGCAACACTCACACGCCTGCATGCACACAGCACACGACGCAAGACACACGCTCAACCTATACGTGCATGCACCTTTTGTTAAGGACATGGATTGTTACGGGTATTAATCAATCTTATCTGTGATAAGCAGAACATTGATGTTTGCATCGGTCTTTATGAATCACAACGTATCGAATGGGCTATCAACATAGTAGGCTTAACTACGTGAAAAAGATGACGTCACACTCAATGAACAATCATTGGTTTATGAAATGCCCGCTTCTGACCGCCCTGGCCCACCAAAGGTTCCTCTGCTATGCGCTGCCTGCGTTGGGTCACTGACATGCAGGCCATGCACCCAAAGAGCCCACACGTCAGTGGAAGAACGGCGCGGTGTCCTAGGTCAGAGTCGAGGGCGCCACTCGCGGCACGCCCGGCTGAACACGCCTCCGTGCCGCATTCAAATGCCTCCATGAAACCCGCCCGTGTGGAAGCCGAGAAACCCACTTTGGACACACGTCCGTTCATGACCAGGCTGGCGTAAAACGCAACACCGGTCGAGCTCCTCCCGTCCGCCGTCTATTTAATCTCCTATTTAAACGAGGCCAAATGCCGGCCAAGAATCGCACACCTCCGCCGCTCCCCTATCTCCTCCACCATTTTGTCCACTCTTACAATGGCTTACGAAGAGTAGTTATTCCGCATCCAAGCTGGCTGGGTAGCCCACCAGAGACGAGCTATGTAGCTCGCTGATCCACCTCCCTCCCCTCGCCCGATGGAGCCAGTTGCCGCCCCAAGCCGGTGCGTGGTTTAGCAACTCGCCTCTCCAGGCCAGCTCGACGAGCAGCTGCGCACGGGCATCGCTGCTGCCGTCCACGCCACCGTCTTGTACCGCGTCTCCCGTTTCTGTGGCCGAGACTCCCATGCCGGCGACCGCGCCATGCAAGCAGCGACAGAAGCCGGGTGCGCGGAGAGCGACGAGTCGGTGGCCAGCGCCTCCGCGTCCGCCGACATCATCGAGGAGAAGTAGAACACGGGAGGCCGCCGCCGCTTGGGTCCCATGAAGGCCACCGCGTAGGCGACGCCGGCGTACACAACAGGTGTCTTGCCAGATCCTTTTGTTGCGAGGACTTTTGTCGACCCTGCATGGGCTCCACGGAAGAGTGGAATGTTAGGATGAACTCGAGCCGGTGCCGGCCATGGCGAAGTACTGGCCGATGATGAACTCAAATCGGTGCCGGCCACCATCATCTTCGGCACTAGCCAATGATATCAGTTGGGCAGTGGGGAAGCGAGCCATCCTTTGCGCTGAAGCATATACCTCCGGGGCTCCCGGCAGTCCGGTGATCGTGCTGCCGGACATGAGGAACACAAATCGATTGGCGGGTGACCATTTAGGCCAGGTATTATATAACTGTGCTGTCCAGAACTAGCACCGCGTAGTTCATTTGAATGAAATGAAATCCGTCATGTTTGTGTGAAAATCCGGTATTTTATATGATTTTCGTCATTGTTTATATGAAATATCAGTTTGTCTACGTGTTTGCATGAATTTCGTCCGGTTGGTTGAGTTGCTGTCATAATGTGTACGGCTATAGTTGGGTGGCATAATTTGCGGGTTGCCGGTCGGTCTGCGCGCGGCTCGGGCGGCGTTCTGGGACAAAAAACACAGCTCGTGCGAGTTCGTCTCCAACGTGCGCGCTGGAGGATGCATGACAGCATGAGCTCCCGAGCCATTCCTCGTTCATCGGTGGCAAAGGCACCGGTGGACAAAAGGGTCGCCAATATTTTGGCTACCCCGGGCAAGATCCAAACAGCCCCTCCCAACAGATTCAAATCCCTCGTTCGCCGTGGAATTTTGCCATGTGTTGTTTTCATGGACTAGCAAGATGCATGTGCATTGCACGGAATATCAAGATGCATTTTTTTAGAAATTCCCGCATGCATGCAAGGGATAATTAATGTCCTCCTTTGCTAGTACCACGAGGCAAACAATATTAATATTGCATCGATTAGTGTTAGTGGCCTTGTATATCTGCAAATTGTAATTTTGATAGCGGCCCCTTGTATATAAAAATGGAGGGAGAAATATGAGAGATAAGGTGAGGAGGAGTGGGGCGTGGTGTCGTGGTGGTGACTGGTGGTCGGACTGGGCGGAGGCATGGGGATGGACTGGTGTTAGTGTCGTGGTGCATTATGTCTCTCACACACACACCCACGTAGGTGGGGGACGTGCACGAAGAGAAGACGTGCACTCACAGTGCACGTACTCTCGTCTCTTTCCCAACCACACCCGCGCGGGTACATGGTGGAGCTTATTTTCTGTATGAAAAAGGCAGCCCACATGGTAATTTGGCACGTGTACTGGTTGTCCACTTGGTGGAGGGAGGATCGTCTACCACGGGTGAACAAACAAATTGCGACTTGACGCGTTATGTTAAATTGAAAAAAGAGGCAAACCATGTGGGGCCTACCTTAGAGGCAAGGCTCTATACACTGGAGTACTTTTGATGTGTCCCGTCAACTCGCAGAGCAAGGAGAAACTTGCTTAGTACGCCGTCTCCCCCGCCCACGGGCGCGGTGGCTCATAGGATGAGGTGAAGCTTACTACTACTGTACGCCTTTATGCCCGCTCCCTTGCCCACGCGCGCGGTGGCTCGCATCACGAGGAGAAAATTTTACTACTCCCTCCGTTTACTCCTCGTCCCTACTACGTACGTACTTTGGCTACTACTCCCTCCATTTACTTATACAAGGCCACTATAAAAAAAATACATTTTGCATCTATACAAGGCCACAAATAGTAATCGAGCCTTTCCAGTTTATGGCTCAATTTCAAAATCTCTCCAACCAAGGTAGACGGTGAGTGGTCGAATTAATTTCGTAGTTTGCACAGTATGCTCGTTTTTCTCAAGAAGTTATATTTACGGAGGCATTAATTAGAACGAATGCATGAATGACCACTAAATTTCCATGAACTTGTACATGCATTGGTTAGTTTCCTCTTGACACTGCTTGCGTCGGGTGATCTAACGCACCTCGAAATCCAACATGTAATGGTACTACTACTAGTATAGTAGAATTGAGACTTATCAAACGGAAAAACGAATGTTTTTCAGATGAGCCCTATAAACCCTAGTGGGTTCGTACTCCGTAAAAACAGATTTTTCCAAAACTAAGTCGCTCCCTTTCATGAATTCTGTAGTATACTCCCCCGTCGTTGCTCCCTTTCATGAATTGTGTACTTCTAGTCGCCGACATGTGGGACATATAGCAATCGGGTCGATGTGTCAAGCACCAAATAACAGTGCAGAACAATAGGTGGGACGCACCCCACTCGTACCAGCCTAGTAGTAGTAATGAGCAATGAGACGTCAAATCACAATGCCACACCTTCCCAGATGAACGAAGCAACCATTATTTCACACTTCGGGTCGCCATCATCTCAAACCAGGTAGTATTGCTTCTTCCTCAAGAGGGACATGCGCATCGCCTTGGTACATCATGACACGTGGGACCGCATAACATGCCATGCTCCCCCGCTGATCGCTCGGTAAAATCGCCTCATTTTTACTATACTTCCTCCTTATCGGTTTACATGGCATGCACGTCGTTCTAGGTTGATAATTTAACTGGCTATATATGTGATGAATAGTACTCTAGCCTTTTAGATAATATGTACTTTTGTACAGTAGTAGTATCGATGGATGGCGCCATGGAGCAAAAATTGAAATTTTAAAAAGGGTGGCACATATAGAGAGCGTTCGTCGCCATATAGTACTATTAAAAAAGCTAGTACGTGCTTAAATGGGGTGCTAAATTCTATTAAAGAAATACTAGTAGTATGTACATACTGAAGAGTTGAAGTAACGAGAAGAAACAGAACATGGTTCTGCTAGGGGCTCAGCATAACAAACCCCTCAAATTAAAGTTAGCACACCTAAAATTAAACTATGCAACTAATCCGGTAGACACTGCATTAGAACCACCATGAGCAAAGACACTTACACCTTACTCACTTGGAGTCCTCATCCACGTCCTCGACTTCGTCCTTGTCCCTCTTCCTCTTGCCTGATACTTCTTTGCTTGAACCGCACACTTGGCTCTTGATCTTCATCCAACCCTTGTAGATATTGAAACAAATGTAGCCATCCATTGCAGCATAGTGGATGTGCTCTATATCTAGTACATTCCGCTGCCATGCATGACGATGAAACGTGTATTTAGGTTTCTCCATTTTACCGTACGAAGGATGAACCATGGCTCCTGCCAGGGTCAGCATTGAAGGCTGGACACTGGAGGGCAGCAGCCGATTCTTCTAGAGCTTGAAGGGGTTGCCTACAACGAGGCCTATCCGACCCAGGACATCCTTGTCGTTCCTAAAGTCTACAGTAACGAATTTGACTAGGTTGCTCTTGAGGAAGTTCTTAAAATCCGGGCATTCAACATCGGCATGGCATATGTGGTAGACCAAGCATAGGTCATGCACACAAACCTGGATCACGGTGGGCTTCTTCGTCTCTTCCTCCTTTAGATCCTTCTCTCGTCCCAGGACTATGGTGTACACAACATCTAGCCCAGCGACCCACTCATCATCTAAGTTTTCGAACATGCGTCTGAAGCGAGAAAGGCATCCTTTCACCGTCGCGGAAGAACGGGTGTAGATGACGTCGAACTCATCGCGGTGATGGTTCTAACCATGTACTCACCGCTGATCATGGTGATTTGGGACGCCATGGAATTGGGAGGAGGGTTAGGATTAGTGGAACTGCCGTAATGTGAAAGGACGGGACGACTAGGAGCGAACCGCCATAATATTAAAGGACGTGCAGGGACGAGTAGGAGCGAACTGCCAGCGTGCGAACGGCAGGGTAGTGGCTTTCAATTCTCCCATGATACGGGCTTCCGAGAGCCCTTGGATCTGAGATCGAACGGTTGCATGGTGTGATTCTAGACCTATGGGTGAATATCCTATCCTGGAGGGTTATTCTGCAAATTTTCAACAACTTAGCATGCAACTGTTTGATCTCAGATCCAATGGCTGCCAGCAACCCGTATCATGGTCGCGCCTACCACGACCGTCGTGTCGCTCGCGCGGTCGTGCCCTTGGACATTTAAATGGTGCATTAGGCTATCTGATGTTGGCATGTCATACATAGTCATCACTTAGTCACTCATACTACAACAAGGTTAGCTACAAGGTTTGCTATAAGTGTATTTTTTACTTCTCTCTATCTCTTTCTTCGTACTCCCTCCGTCCCATAATATAAGACCGTTTTTGACACTAGTGTAGTGCCAAAAACGTTCTTATATTATGGGACAGAGGGAGTAGTATTTATTGCATTTTCCAAGGAGTGACCTCTTCCAATGAAATGGTGCTTAGATGAGGTGCTAAGGGCATTAAATGGCTTAGCAATCAACTAACCAATGCATAGGTGCTTATTAGATTTTTGTTGCTATGTTTGCTTCAAAATTGTCTTTTCACCTAGGTAGACGCGCTTAGCACCGTTTCTTCCTTGGGTCACCAAACTTGCCACATCATACTTTATGCCTATGTGGCAAGCTTAGCACATGTAGGAGCAAGAAAGTACAACAATAGTGGGCTATAAGCCCGCTTTACATGGCATTTTTGCATATGTGGAGGAAAGAGGCAAGGAAAAAGTGGAGAAGTGGGCTCTCATGCAAGAGCCAGCCTCAACTACATGGTGGAGCATTGGGAGAGGCACCTGTATGGAGGTGGTTAGGAATCGGGAGACTCGCGCCGGTCGTAGTGCCGCGGTTTAAATGATAATGGCAAGTCAAATCACGGGGCCCCACCTGTCCAGCAGTAACTCGCTATCAGATCACACAGCCCTACATTTGCGGCAGCCTACTCCCTCATCTTCTCGCATCTCTGTCGAACCGACTAGGTGGAAGTGCCCCGCCTACCGCACAGGAAAAGCCCCGCCCTCGACTTTTAAATACAACTACATCCGCTTAAGAATCGAATGATATACTTTTTGTGACATAGTAACTCATATTTAGTTAGTCAAATAAATGACCTAGAACTACGTGCACGCCCTATAAACCGAGACTCCTGAAAATAAAAAACCGAGACAGAGAGGGTGGTTCAGCACGTATCTTTTTAGATTAATATAGTCGGGATTCACCATGGAGCAAAACCAAGTGGTAGGCTGCTCCTGTCGTGTTGGCGTAGCAACTCAATCATGGTTAGTCCGCACACGAAATGGCGACACACTTAACAAGACCCCTTTGGCTGACATGTGGCTCATCCACCGTCTTTTTCCATGTGTGATGCACCAAATTACAGTTTGGAGCAGCGGTTGGAATTGGAGGCACCCCGGTCATAGCGCCGCAGTAGTAGAAAATGAGCGATGAGGGGTGAAATCACAAAGCCCCACCTTTCCCGCATTAAGTTGGACGGACGAAGCAACCATCATTTCACTCTAGGGCGCAAGAGCATAAAGAAAATAGAAAACAATGATGCGTGCGACAGCTACCTGGGGCACCTTAGGGTAGGGGTATCCACTACAGATCCTTTTTTTTGAAAGCGCCTCCACTACAAATTGGCTTCTCCCTCGTCCTCTTGAAGAAAACCGATGATGAGTGCGGCGGTAGGGTTTGTAGGAGTACTACAGCATGCGGGGCCATGTTGTAGTAAACGGGTTTGAGTCGACGCCTTAAATATGTGTGGGCCACTTGGTTTTACAAGAACGAGGCAGCATTTTGGGTTCGGGGACCAATGGAGATATAGTACGTACAAAAAATTGTGGACGTAGGTTTGACCGAAAGGCAATGATGCATGGGCCCTGCATTTTGATATACCCGGGGCCGCGTGAAATTTTCTACTCTACTCAAAACTAGTAAGGTACACATGCATTGAATGCATGAGATTTCGAAACCAAATTATGAATAAATACACACTATATCATGTAAAGCTTTGAGTCATATATGCATGATGTAGATGTTCGTTTAGTTCTTATAGTTCATGTCATTCAAAATCAATTAGTTTTATAAAAATGTTAAGATTCATGGGGTTGTGCATTGTAAAGCATAAAGTAAAAAACAAATAATGGCAATTCATTTAGGAAAAAAAGATCAATTATGATACATATGATTCTAGAACAAAGGAGAAGAGCTTGTGTTTTGAGGTTTGTCCATTATGCTTAAGTTCAACCATTGAGTCTTCTAAATTGTACATGTGGCAGACCTGGTGGAATGTTGATGATATCCAACAGCTAGTAGTGCTCAGATTTTCCATCTCTGCACTGTCGGATTAGCTCCATCCAGCGACCATGTTTCAAAGTTATTGCCACACTATATACGCTAATGTTTATTTTCCTTTGAAATTAAGGGAGTATAGGAATCCATTCATATGAACCAAGTGGCTCTAAAGCTATAGAAATGATATCATGTTTATTTCCTTTGCAATGTGGAGTATATGAATCTATTCCTATGAACCAATTGGCTCTAAAGGAAAAAATCCTACAAAAATCATAGCATATAGAGTACGTATGATATTCCTCGACACCAAAGGATGGTTGAAATTGTTGTGGGTGATACGATGGTATTTCTTTGTAGACTCCCCCCCCCCCATCTTTATAGTTACCTCTCTAAGATGAATGAAATGATATATACATGGTATTCTACATGTGCAATTTGGTACACGAAAATTCGGTAAAAGTTTGCGAGGTTCAAATTTTCAATAAAGCTATATTCACGTGGAAGATTTGTTTGTATGAGGAGTGGCTGTTCTGTTAAATGACATGGCAGAACTAACACTGTCGGATGCCGATCTAACGGTTCTTACGGCGTTCATCAGGAAAAGGCCTATGGTGAACATTTGTCGGATAATGATTTACGGACACATGCATTGCATTGATACGTGCCCCCCTCTCTCTCACGCACACGCACCCTCACGAGTGATGACTCTCCCGGGTCCTCTCGCAGACTCGGACGTCGCACCCACCATCTATCTGCAGGTAGACGTCACACACATATGTGCTCTTCACACCCTACCATCAGAACTTCTAAAAAACAAAATACGTCGCACACATTTTATTTTGGCGCACACGCCACACACTTATACTATTACTCTTGTGGCGAACGTTCTTTGGGCATAGTATATTGTACTCTCACAAAGAGAAGCGGTGGACGCACGCACTAGTTCTCTCACACCCACTCGCGGGTACATGTAGGAGCACATTTTTTCGAAGCCGGTACAACAAAATCACTCCACTATATATATAAGCAGGAGCCTTAGCGCTTGCTTTACTAGGGTTCCTCTCGTTCACTCTCTCATGCTCTCCAGATCTAAGCAAGACATAGGTGGCCGCACTCTCTCTCAGCTCACGGCTGGTCACAAATCCGGCCGGATAACCTTGACAGGTGTCTTGGAATTAACACGTCAGATGTCGTTAGTGTCAGGACTTAGTCGCGAGGCCAACGCATCTATGTGGTAGCTTGAGAGGGGTTGATCGGGACGAGAGACGCAACACACAAGACAAGGATTTATACAGCTTCGGGCCCCGGGAAACATCATTCGGTAATAACCCTACATGTTGTTTGTGGCTAGGTCTCATTATGATCATGAGGGAGTCGCCGGTAAGCCGGCTCTTTGTGTCTAGCCCAAGAGATTATTTCTTCTTACATGTCCCTCTTGGGGTGCCCTGCCACTCCTTCTATAAGTTGGAGGGGCGGGTTACATGTAGAGTCCATCTCGGACTAAGACTTAAACTATTCTGACTTCTCATCACGGGCTTCTCTCCATGGGCTTCTTTAACGTCTTGGGCTTCTTACCATCTGGCTTACCATCTGGCTTGTATGACTGTGTCTGCCGGGTCACATGACTATGTCTGCCGGGTCATATGACTGTGTCTGCCGGGTCCTATGACTGTGTCTGCCGGGTCATATGACTGTGTCCACCGGGTCATATGACTGTGTCCGCCGGCTTACAATGCTTAAATATTCCCATGGGCTTAACCTGCTTAACTGTTCCCGCCGGCTTATAATCTGCCAGGTCACCAATGAAACATCCAATCCCAGCGGGATCATATCTCTGGCCGGGTCATACCGCGGGGTATATCCCCGACATTAGCCCCCAGTTTAATTTGGATTCATCCATGTTAAACTGATCCTGTAAAACAAACACAAGAACAATTTTGACAGATTATGCTCCGGGTTAAAAGCTCTTGTAAACCGGCACCTGATCATCATTAACTCCTTGGTATTTCCTTCTTCTAGAAAAACCGGGTTAATAGACCAGTTTCATAATCAACTTGCTTGCATAAGAAATATTGTAAATCAAGAACCCATTGAGTCGGCCTTCAATGCTCTGACTTGACAAAAATATTGTCTTGAAATATTCAACTGATATCCAGCCGGCTTGAAGATGTAGAACTTGCCGGTTTATGATTACCACCATTGTCAGGTTATAAAAACTGACAATTCTGGGTCATGATTGTTGCCAACACCGGTTCATGATTATTGATGACGCTGGGTTGTAGACACGGGTTCATAATGATTGGTGACGCCGAGTTAATCTGGTTTGCTCAAAACAGTGAATTTGAAAAAATTTCTTCGATAATAATATAATACATGTAGCCCCCAAGTCTTGAGCAGAACAAAGTGATGGCTTAAGACTTGCTTCAATATAAATACTGCCACTTTCGAAGAAATCCATGTTGTTCATCCTAGTCACTAGTAAAATTCGAATACTCCATATTATGTAGCCCCCAAGTGCCGGGTTGTCATGCTTGCAACAACCTGGGACTTGTAATTGCCTGATGCTCAAAAACTTCAACCAGTGTAGCCCCCAAGGGCCGGGTCATTATGCAATAATGAGCAGGGACTTTATAAATATGATCATGTAAATTTGAACAGCAATGTGTAGCCCCCAAGGGCCGGCTTAGTAAGATAATACTGAGTTGGGACTTTATAAATATGATCATGTAAATTTGAACAACAATGTGTAGCCCCCAAGGGCCGGCTCAGTAAGATAATATTGAGTTGGGACTTTGTGTATAATTCAATGAAAATATCATCATATGATGTAACCCCCATCATGTGGCTTGAATCCACGTCCACAAGATTAAGAGCCTTGTGCTCTACCAACTAAGCAATGGACCTTTCAATATAATGGATAAAAAGCTTTGTACCTTGAATTGTTGACAGGAGCAATTGGTAGCCCCCAAGGGCCGGCTCATTACGATGTAATGAGTCGGGTCTTCAATATGGTGAGCAAACAATGACTTTGCATTAGCCCCCAAGTGTCATGGTGCATGCTTGCAGCGACATGAGACTTGTGTATATGAAAGAAAGAAATGGTAGTTTGAGTCTGTACTGTGTTAATAAAATAGGAGTACATTTTAGGGTGATCATACGGTCACTGGCTCACCATACAGCTCCGTAATTTGTTGATAACACGATCAATTGACAAGTAAAATGGTCCACATTCAGCAGCGCACATTACCATAGGGCCCACCCGTCAGTGTGTATATGAAGGACAGAAATGGTAATAAATTAGTGGTCGGTGGGTATTCGCAGTCGTGAGACCTCTAGTTGGTAGTCGCCGATGGTGGGGAGTGGTTTCGGGGCGGCGTGGCGGCGCGGGCCGGCCGCGGGCGGCGGGGGCCGGTGGTGGATGGCGGCTCAGTGGGGTTGAGTTTGATGATAAACTAGAGGCCCTTGATTTCGTATCCAACGGCTGGAAAATCTATTGACCAGAGATGAAAAAGTTAGTCGACTAACATGTAGCCTCACCCCGCACGTACACATGCACGCACGCAACACATGCACACATGCAGGCGTGCAACACTGACACGTGCACATAACATACACACGCACGCATGCAGGCGTGCAACACAGACACGTACACATGCACTCACGAACACACGCACATACGCACCCATGCATGCAACACTGAAACGTACCCTTGCACACACACACGTACGCACCCATGCATGCAACACTGAAACGCGGCTCCCCTATCTCCTCCTTCACTATTTTGTCCACTCTTACACTGGCTTACGAAGAGTAGTTATTCCGCATCCAAGCCGGCTGGGTAGCCCGCCGGATACGAGCTATGCAGCTCACTAATCCACCTCCTTCCCGTCGCCCAATGGAGCCAGTTGCCGCCCCAAGCCGGAGCGCGGTTCAGCAACTCGCCGCTCTAGGCCAGCTCGACATGGAGCGGCGCACGAGCGGCGTTGCTGCCGTTCATGCCGCCGCCTCATACCTCGTCTCCCATTTCTATGGCCGAGACTCCCATGCCGGCGGCCGCGCCATGGAAGCAGCGACAGAAGCTGGGTGCGCGGAGAGCGACGAGTCGGTGGCCAGCGCCTCCGCGTCTGCCGCCATCATTGAGGAGAAGTAGAACACGGGAGGCCGCCGCCGCTTGGGTCCCATGAAAGCCATCGCAGAGGCGACACCGTAATACAAAACAGGTGTCTTTCCGGATCCTTTTGTTGTGAGGACCTTCGTCGACTCCGCATGGGCTCCATGGAAGAGGGGAATGTTAGGATGAACTCGAGCCGGTGTCGGCCATGGCGAAGTAGTGGCCGGTGATGACCTCGAACCGGTGCTAGCCACCATCATCTTCGGCATCAGCCAATGATATCAGTTGGGCAGTGGGGAAGTGAGCCCTCCTTTACGCTAAAGCATATACCTCCGGGGCTCCCTGCAGTCCGGTGATCGTGCTGCCAGATGTGAGGAACACAAATCGATCAGCGGGCGACCATTTAGGCCAGGTATTATATACCTGTGCTGTCCAGAACTAGCATCGCATAGTTCATTTGAATGTAATGAAATCCGTCATGTTTGTATGAAAATCCGTTATTTTATATGATTTCCATCGTTGTTTATATGAAATATCAGTTTGTCTACGTGTTTGCATGAATTTCGTCCGGTTGGTTGAGTTGCTGTCATAATTTGTGCGGCTACAGTTGGATGGCGTAATTTGCGGGTCGCCGGTCGGTCTGCGGGCTGCTCGGGCGGCGTGGTGGGACAAAAAAAACATAGCTCATGCGAGCTCGTCTCCAACGTGCGCGTTTGAGGACGCATGAGCACCCGAGCCATTCCTCGTTCATCCGTGGCAAAGGCACCGGTGGACAGAAGGGTCGCCAATATTTTGGCTACCCCGGGCAAGATCCAAACAGCCCCTCCCAACAGATTCAAATCCCTCGTTCACCGTTGAAAACAACACCATGTGTTGTTTTCATGGACTAGCAAGATGCCCGTGCATTGCACGTAACATCAAGATGCAATTTTTTTACAAACTCCCGCATGCATGCAAGGGATAATTAATGTCCTCATTTGCTTGTACTAGGAGGCAAACACCATTAATATTGCATCCATTAGTGTTAGTGGCCTTGTATATCTTCAAACTATAATTTTGATAGTGGTCCTTGTATATAAAAATGGAGGGAGAAAGATGAGAGATAAGGTGAGGAGGAGTGGGGCGTGGTGGTGACTGGCGATCGGACTGGGCGGGGGCATGGGGATGGATGGTGCATTATGACTACGTTTGTATCTCTCTCACACACATCCACATAGGTGAGGGACGTGCACGAAGAGAAGAGGTGCGCGCACGGCGCACGTACTCCCATCTCTTTCCCAACCACACCCACGGGGGTACACGGTGGAGCTCATTTTTGTACGAAAAGGCAGCCCACGTGGTAATTTGACATTTGTACTGGTTGTCCACTTGGTGGAGGGAGGTTCGTCTACCATGGGTGAAAAAACAAATTACAACTTGACGTGTTATGTTAAAAAGGAGGCAAACCATGTGGGGCCTACCTTAGAGGCAAGGCTCTATACACTGTAGTACTTTTGATGTGTCTCGTCACCTCACAGAATGAGGAGAAGCTTGCTTAATACGCCGTCTCCCCTGCCCACGAGCGCGGTGGCTCGCAGTATGATGTGAAGCTTGCTTACGAGTAGTAGTAGTAGTAGTAGTAGTAGTAGTAGTAGTACTATTGTATGCCTTACGCCCGCTCCCTCACCCACGCGCGCGGTGGCTCGCAGGACGAGTAGAAAATTTTACTACTCCCTCCGTTTACTCCTCGTCCCTACTACGTATCTTGGTTAGAGAGATTATCATATTGTTTGGAATATATATGTCCTTCAGTAATTCCTCCATTTACTTATACAAGGCCACTATAAAAAATACATTTTGCATCTATAGAAGGCCACAAATAGTAATCGAGACAAAAGGTAGTACTCCCTCCTTTCCAGCTTATGGCTCAATTTCAAAATCTCTCCAACCGAGGTAGACCATGAGTGGTCGAATTAATTTCATAATTTGCACGAGTAATTAGAATGCTCGTTTTTCTCAAGAAGTTATGTTTACCGAGGCATTAATTAGAACGAATGCATGAATGACCACTAAATTTCCATGAACTTCTACCTGCATTGGTGAGTTTCCTCTTGACACTGCTTGCATCGGCTGATCTAACGCACCTCGAAATCCAACATGTAATGGTACTACTACTAGTAGTAGAATTGAGACTTATCAAACGGAAAAATGAATGTTTTTTAGATGACCCCTATAAACCCTAGTGGGTATGTACTCCATAAAATCTGATTTTTCTAAAACTAAGTCGCTCCCTTTCATGAATTCTGTAGTATACTCCTCCGTCGACGCTCCCTTTCATGAATTCTGTACTTCCTGTCGCCGACATGTGGGACATATAGCAACCGGGTCGACGTGTCAAGCACCAAATAACAGTGCAGAACAGCAAGTGGGACGCACCCCACTCGTACTGGCCCAGTAGTAGTAATGAGCAATGAGACATCAAATCACAATGCCGCACCTTCCCAGACGGACGAAGCAACCATTATTTCACACTTTGGTTCGACATCATCTCAAACCACGTACTAGTATTGCTTATGCCTCAAGAGGGACACGCGCATCACCTTGGTACATCATGACACGTGGGACCGCATGACAGGCCATGCTCCCCCGCTGATCGCTCGGTAAAATCACCTCATTTTTACTATACTTCCTCCGGATCAGTTTACTACATGGCATGCACGTCATTCTAGGTTGAGAATTTAACTGGCTATATATATATATATGTGATGAACAGTATGCTAGCCTTTTAAAAAATGTATACTTTTCTACAGTAGTACTCCACTATCGATGGATTGCGCCATGGAGCAAAAATTGAAATTTTAAAAAAAGGTGGTACATATAGAGAGCGGTCGTCGCCAAATTATGCATATAGTACTATTAAAAAAGCTAGTACGTGCTTAATTGGGTGCTAAATTCTATTAAAGAAATACTAGTACTAGTATGTACATACTGAAGAGTTAAAGTAACGAGAAGAAACATAACATAGTTCTGCTGGGGGCTCAGCACAACACACCTCTCAAATTAAACTAAGCACACCAGAAATTAAACTATGCAACTAATCCGGTAGACACTGCATTAGAAGTTTAGAACCACCATGAGCAACGACACTGCCACCTTACTCGGAGTCCTCGTCCACGTCCTCGACTTCGTCCTTGTCCCTCTTCCTCTTGGCTGATACTTCTTTGCTTGAACCGCCAACTTGGTTGTTGCTCTTCATCCAACCCTTGTAGATATTGAAACAAAGGTAGCCATCCATTGCAGCGTACTGGATGTGGTCTATATCTAGTACATTCCGCTGCCATGCATGACGATGAAACGTGTATGGAGGTTTCTCCAGTTTACCGTGCGAAGGATGAACCATGGCTCCTGCCAGGGTCAGCATTGAAGGCTGATGAGAGGGCACCAGCTGATTCTTCTGGAGGTCGAAGGGGTTGCCTACAATGAGGCCTATCCGACGCAGGACTTCTTTGTCGTTCTTAAAGTCTACAGCAACGACTTTGACTGTTTTGTCCTCGAGGAAGTTCTTCAAATCCTCGCACTCAACGTCGGCATGGCATATGTGGTAGACCAAGCAAACATTATGTACGCAAACCTGGATCATGGCAGGCTTCTTCCTCTCTTCGTCCTTTAGATCCTTCTCTCGTCCCACGACTATGGTGTACTCAACATCTAGCCCAGCTACCCACTAATCATGTGAGTTTTTGAACATGCGTCGGAAGCGAGAAAGGCATCCTTTCACCGTCGCGGAAGTACGGGTGTAGATGACGTCGAACTCATCGTCGGTGATGGTTCTAACCTTGTACTCACCGCCGATCGGGGAGATTTGGGACACCATGGATTTGGGAGGAGGGTTAGGATTAGTGGAACTGCTGTAATGTGAATGGACGGGACGACTAGGAGCGAACCACCGTAGTATTAAAGGACGTGCGGGGACGAGTAGGAGCGAACTGCCAGCGTGCGTACGGCAGGGTAGTGGCTTTCCATTCTCCCATGATACGGGCTTTCGGGAGCCCTTGGATCTGAGATCGAATAGTTGCATGGCGTGATTCTAGACCTATGGGTGAAGATCCTATCCTGGAGTGTTATTCTTAAAGTTTTCAGCAACTTAGCATGCGACCGTTTGATCTCAGATCCAAGGGCTGCCAGCAGCCCGTATCATGGTCGTGCCTACCACGACTGTCGCGTCGCTCGTGCTGTCGCGCCCTTGGAGATTAACATGGTGCGTTAGGCTATCTGATGTTGGCATGTCATACATAGTCATCACTTAGTCACTCATACTACAACAAGGTTGGCTATAAGTGTTTTTTTACTCCTCTCTATCTCTTTCTTCGTACTCCCTCCGTCCCATAATATAAGAACCTTTTTGACACTAGTGTAGTGTCCAAAACGTTCTTATATAATGGCACACAGGGAGTACTAGTATTTATTGCATTTGCCAAGGAGTGACCTCTTCCAATGAAATGGTGTTGCTAAGTTTGCTTCATTTAATTAGCTATAGACTCAAAATTGTGTTTTCACCTAGGTACACGCGCTTAGCACCGTTTCTTCCTTGGGTCACCAAACTAGACTCTCTCTTCTTGATTAACTTGCCACATCAGACTTTATGCCTATGTGGCAAGCTTAAGCACCTGTAGGAGCAAGTAAGTACAATAGTGCGCTTTGCATGGCATTTTTGCATATGTGGAGGAAAGAGAGGCAAGGAAAAAGTGGAGAAGTGGGCTCTCATGCAAGAGCCAGACTCTACTACTACATGGTGGAGCATTGGGAGAGGCACCTGTATGGAGGTGGTCAGGAATCGGGAGACTCACGCCGGTCGTAGCGCCGCAGTTAAAATGATAATGGCAAGTCAAATCACGGGGCCCCACCTGTCCAGCAGTAACTCGCTGTCAAATCACACAGCCCTACGTTTGCAGCAGCCTACTCCCTCGTCTTCTCGCGTCTCTGTCGAACCGACTAGGCGGAACTGCCCCGCCTACCGCGCAGGAAAAGCCCCGCCCTCGACTTTTAAATACAACTACTCCCTCCGTCTAGGTGAGTAAGTCATCTTACGAAAACCAAATAATCCCAAAATACTAAGGCGCGGTGCATTAACTTCTACCTCGTTTCTTGTTTCTTCACATATCAACCAATAAGAATCCAATGATATACTTTTTGTGACATAGTAACTCATATTTAGTTAGTCAAATGGATGACCTAGAACTACGTGCAGGCCCTATAAACCGAGACGCCTACAAATAAAAACCGAGACGGAGAGGGTAGTTCAGCATGTATCTTTTTAGATCAATATAGTCGGGATTCACCAAGGAGCAAAACCAAGTGGTAGGCTGCTCCTGTCGTGTTGGCGTAGCAACTCAAGCAGGGTCAGTCCGCACACGAAATGGCGACACACTTAACAGGACCCCTTTGGCAGACATGTGGCTCATCCACCGTCTTGTTCCATGTGCGATGCACCAAATTACAGTTCGGAGCAGCGGTTGGAATTGGAGGCACCCCGGTCGTAGCGCCGCAGTAGTAGAAAATGAGCGATGAGGGGTCAAATCACAAAGCCCCACCTTTCTCGCATTAAGCTGGACGGACGAAGCAACCATCATTTCACTCTAGCGCGCAAGAGCATAAAGAAAAGAGAAAACAATGATGCGTGCGGCAGCTACCTAGGGCACCCTAGGGTAGGGGTCTCCACTACAGATCCTTTTTTTTGAAAGCGCCTCCACTACAAATCGGCTTCTCCCTCGTCCTCTTGAAGAAAACCGATGATGAGTGCGGCGGTAGGGTTTGTAGGAGTACTACAGCGTGCGGGGCCACGTCGTAGTAAACGGGTTCGAGTCGACGCCTTAAATATGTGTGGGCCGCTTGGTTTTACGGGAACGAGGCAGCATTTTGGGTTCGGGGACCAGTGGAGATATAGCACGTACAAAAAATTGTGGACGTAGGTTCGACCGAAAGGCAATGATGCATGGGCCCTGCATTTTGATATACCCGGGGCCGCGTGAAATTTGCTACTCTACTCAAAACTAGTAAGGTACACATGTATTGAACGCATGAGATTTCGAAACCAAATTATGAATAAATACACACTATAGCATGTAAAGCTTTGAGTCATATATGCATGATGTAGATGTTCGTTTAGTTCTTATAGTTCATCTCATTCAAAATCAATTAGTTTTATAAAAATGTTAAGATTCATGGGGTTGTGCATTGTAAATCATAAAGTAAAAAACAAATAATGGCAATTCATTTAGAAAAAATAATCAATTATGATACAGAAGATTCTAGAACAAAGGAGAAGTGCTTGTGTTTTGAGGTTTGTGCATTATGCTTAAGTTCAACCATGGAGTCTTCTAAATTGTACATGTGGCAGATCTGGTGGAATGTTGATGATATCCAACGGCCAGTAGTGCTCGGATTTGCCCATCTCTGCACTGTCGGGTTAGCTTCATCCAGCGACCATCTTTCAAAGTTATTGGCACACTATATAGTTCTTGTGCCATAGTTGCATGTTTTGGAAAAAAGCTACTAGTGGGTTGTACTATCTATTTAGGAATAGAAGATGTATACATGGAAGTTGTAGGGAAAGAGATGACATGGAGGATCTCAATTCCTATGAGTAGGGATTGGAAAAGAGATGTCATTTGGTTCACATCATAGGAACTTTTCTATTGAATCTAGAGATGACATGTATCTCAATTCCTATGAGGAGGGATTAGTAAAGAGATGTAATTTGGTTCATATCATAGGAACTTTTCTATTGAATATACGCTAATGTTTATTTTCCTTTGAAATTAAGGGAGTATAGGAATCCATTCATATGAACCAAGTGGCTCTAAAGCTATAGAAATGATATCATGTTTATTTCCTTTGAAATGTAGAGTATATGAATCTATTCCTATGAACCAATTGGCTCTAAAGGAAAAAAATCCTATAAAAATCATATCATATAGAGTTCCTATGATATTCCTCGACACTAAAGGATGGTTGAAATTGCTGCGGGTGATACGATGGTCTTTCTTTGTAGACTCCTCACCCATCTTTATAGTTACCTCTCGAAGATGAATGAAATGATATATACAGGGTATTCTACATGTGCAATTTGGTACACGAAAACTCGGTAAAAGTTTGTGAGGTTCTAATTTTCAATAAAGCTATATGCACTGCATTTCGGAACGGAGGGAGCATACGGCAGTTGCTAACACTCACGTGGAAGATTTGTGTGTAGGAGGAGTGGCTGTTCTGTTAAATGACATGGCAAAACTGACACTGTCGGATGCCGATCTAACGGTTCTTATGGCGTTCGTCAGGAAAAGGCTTGTGGCGAACGTTTGTCGGATAATGATTTACGGACACATGCATTGCATTGATACGTGCCCCCCTCTCTCTCACGCACACGCACCCTCATGAGTCACAACTCTCCCGAGTCCTCTCGCAGACTCGCACGTGGCACCCATCGTCTATCTGCAGGTAGACGTCACGCACATATGTGCTCTTCACACCCTACCCTCAGAACTTATAAAAAACAAAAGACGGTGCGCACATTTCATTTTAGCTCACACATCACACACTTATATTATTACTCTTGCGGCGAATGTTCTTTGGGCATAGTATATATTGTACTCTCGCGAAGAGAAGCGGTGCACGCACGCACTAGTTCTCTCACACCCACTCGCGGGTACACGTAGGAGTGCATTTTTTTAAGCCGGTACAAAAAATCACTCCATTATATATAAAAGCAGGAGCCTTAGCGCTTGCTTTACTAGGGTTCCTCTCGTTCACTCGTTCATGCTCTCCAGATCTAAGCAAGACATAGGTGGCCACACACTCTCTCTCAGCTCACGGTTGGTCACAAATCCGGCCGGACAACCTCGACCGGGGCAGGGGGTGTAGGTGCATCGTTCACGCTGTCGTCGGCGGCGAGGGAGGACACCAACGGCTGCCCGCGTGTCCCGATCGGCGGCCGTGCCGTTCTCTAGAAGAGAGCACCGGCTCGGGAGGGCCTCTGACCCCTTCTTCCTCCCTGTGGTATTGTGGCCGAGATGCGGCCTCCCGACGCCGTCTTTGCCACATGCCGACGACCCTCAGGTATATATTCCTTCGAAACCTGCCTTGCTCTACTGCCCCAGCTCTCCCCCCTTCGTGTCGATCCTTTTCTACTTCTGTCCGCTATTCCAAAGCCACCTAGACTTCTACTATTATTAGAAGTAAAGCTAGTTCATACAGTCAACTCAAAGCGTTGGTTCAAATAGGGAAGAAAGTGGGAAAGCTGTAGCATGAATCTAGGACTTGGTTCTAAGAGGAAACAGGGGAAAGTAGTAATATTTGTCACTGTTTAAATAACTGTATTTCATATTTGCGCAAACAGGGATGTCTGACTCCATATCGTTTTGTGATGTCTGTCTCCGTATCGTTTCTGTCCGCGCAATCAAAGGCACACACCTCAGTTTTAGTATAACTGCGCAAAATGAGATGGCTATCCCTCGTTGCCATCGTCTAACCTCCAGTCTTCAAGGTATTCCTACATTGGTAGTAACTAAGGTAGAATGACCAACGCAATCTAAAAGAAGCTGATTCGTACGTTTTACTTCCTGATTGCAGTGCAGGGACGAGCAAAAACAACTGCATCCTAGTCCGGAATGCACTTTCTGCCAGTTCTTCCATGGACCGAGGACTAACTGGCACGGCTGCACGGCGTTTTTTTGGACAACTGTGCGAACAAGAGGCATTGTGGTCTGCTTATTTCTGCAAATAACGGTGCTTAAATTTAGTGGAATGCACAAGCATTTCAACTAGTCAGTACACTGCATGGTTCAGTTTAGCATTCCAGCTGAGACCATAATTATAATTGGTTATTCTGGAATGAGAGAACCTAACCCTGGATGATGGCAACAAGAAAAAACCAGAGTGAACTCCAGGAAATTTAAGCCTGCTGGGAGGCCCTTTGCTCAGAGAAGCCTTGCTTGTTTTTTCCTGATTTGTAAACCTTCTCACAACTTTGTCTTTTGCTATGAACTAGTATATGTTTGTTATGTTCTATGAATCATTGAGATGTATAAAACTACTTAACTTATGCTTTTCAAGATTTTTATGAAGATGAGTTTAATGTGAGTGTTCCACATGAGCGCTGGACTAGCGTTGAATGTTTGGAATTTATTACATTTTGGCCTCAATTAACTGCATGAACCACTGTAACAAGATACATAGTTGCTTATATGTCAGACAACAGATTGGTGATTGTTAGCTGGTCGATAGCCTAGTGTTGAAGCGAGATGAGCTAATGTGCTATGTTTTGCATAACTGCTTACAAGTGGGGTAGCACCAACAGTGTTTACAAGTACTTATGTATACGTCGGCGCACGATTCTCAAACGAGTGCTCTATTTCATCAAAACACACACTGCTCGTATGATAAACCGTGACAACTTATGTCTTACCATGCCATATTCATGAAAAAACTAGTGAGGACGCATCTTTTTCAGCAACAATTACTATGGTTCTCACATGATTCACGAGCACACAAAAGTAGCAGCAGTTCCCATAGACGGATTCAAACAGAGTACTAGCCCTAGAGTGGTCGATAACAGGCAAGGCTCGGATAATTAGACACAATGCAAACTACTATAATACACTAGCCGGGGCAACTATTTCATGCCTCGATCTCATTTGGGCTGGACACAAGACGGACCTTGCCATGAACATCATCGAGGATGTCCCGCAGCAGCTCAATCCTGTGAACCTTCATGAAGACAACCTTGTGGCCTTGCCACTGATAAACTTGTTTGTGGAGGCATGCCACATCATCTTCCTGCGTAAGCTTGACAAGAACAGTATGCCTCACAAACGAAGGAGTAGCTTTGAACTTCTTGTGCTTCAGTACACCCTGGATAACACGCCTAACAGTGAGGCTAGAATACACCTCTTCATTGGTATAACCGCAAATGGCTTCCAGGATCCAACAGCCTAAGAACTCTGTTTTCCCAGTGCGTATATTTAGGTCGTCCGCCTCATAGCGAGTGACATGCAGAACCACACAATCCTTGTCTGCATCAGGGCTCTAATTGAAACAGAAACATATTCTGAATTACTTTTTAGTATAAGAAACAGAAGTTATTTAAACCACTATGTATAGCATGGCATCGAAGCTAATAAAATTTTGCATTATTAATCACCACATACTTCCTTTTCTAAAAAAATAACCACATACTTAGATGAAAAACCACAATCGAGATCGAAAAAGAAGGAAATCACCTTGGGTAGCTCAGCCGGGGGGGGGGGCACATCCTCGAAGGAGGAAAACTGCTCCTGCAGTGCCACGGGGGCTGTAACCTCAAACAGGGCGTTGACCATCTCAGTAGTGGCCGTAAGCGTATCTGGGGTCGGCTCGGTGGTTGCCTCCATCTTCTTGGAACTCTCTGTCTCGTGGGGATCAGCCTCCCGCGTCTGCTCCAATATCGGCATATCTTTGCCTGGTTCTCCTTGGTCCATCATGAAACTGACGATTACTAGGAGACCACTGAAAGGAAAACACAATCGCAATGACAATGAAACAAAAAAGAGAGTGAGGATCGGTTGCCTTTCTTGAAGACGGTGAGGGAGAAGGGGATTCAGCGAAGAGTGAAATGATGGTTGCTTCGTCCGTCAAACTTAGACTGCGGGGAGGTCGGGTTTTGTGATACGATGGCTCATTACTGTCGCGCTACGACTAGATTGACTCTCCGCCTGCATACTGCCTTCTAATTTGGTGGATAGCATTTGGGCCAGCGCGCTGCATGGCCTGCATCTCGGTGAACAAAAGTATAACGACATTCAGTAGAGGCAGACGTTTCAATGACCTAGGACGAGCCAGAAGCGGTAGAGGGTCTCCACAGTACTAGTAGTAATTGTTTTTCTGGGTAGCTGTAGAGTGTCTCCACTATACTAGTAGTAATTGTTTCTCTGGGCCCAAGACAAAATAGCCTATCCACACTAGTAAATAGTAAAATCAATTCAAAAGGCGCTACCCACACCCAGCACACTGCCCCCCCCCCCAAAAACATGGGTGCTCTGCTTCCTCCTTGCTCCCACCCACCTCACGTCAGCTCGCTCCACTCGTACCCCCAAATTACTCACCTCACTCCTACAGAAAACCCCAGCTCCCCTTCTTCCTCACTCCTACAGAAAACCCCCAGCTCCCCTTCTTCTTCGCTCGCACTACAACTAGGCTCATCATTCATTAATCTGCTCAAATCCATGAGCGCGACGCAACGCCGTCGAGGAAAATGGAGTCGGCTGACCCCAGCGCCAAGAAGATGAGGCTCCCGCCAGCGGCGACGCCTGTTGTAGATCCCGCACCCGACAGCGCGGGGAGAAGCGGCAACCCCGCCCCCACCGGATCCCAGGAACCCGTAGAATCTCGGGTGGACCGCATCAGCGATCTCCCGAACGCCGTCCTTGGGGAGATCATCTCGCTTCTCCCCACCAAGGATTGTTGCCGCACCCAAGTCCTCTCAATTCGGTGGCACCCTCTATGGCGTGCCGTGCCCCTTAATCTCGACTGTCGTCAGCTGTCTCTCTTCAATGATTTTGAAATCCCCAGAGCCATCATCTCCTGCCACCAGGGCTCCGTTCAAAGCCTCTGCATCCCGTCATGCTACCTGAGCAAGCATACCATGACCTGCACGGTGGACGCCTGGATGAAATCCCCTGAATTCACAGAACTACAGCTGCTTGAGTTCTACTATTCCCCTGGAATCACATACCACATACCGAACGCCATGAACTTGTGCCCTCAGCACTGATGTCCATCTCGCGGTTTTCCTCCTCTCTCCACACCACCACCTTTGCGCTGTGCTACCTACCAGACAATCTGGTACTAAACCTTTGACTCCCATTTCTCAAGAAACTTTCACTTGTGTAGGTTCGTATATCGGAGGCCTCATTGCACAGCATCATCCACTCCAGTTGCCCTGCGCTGGAGTGCTTGGTTCTTGTTTTCACATTTAGAATTGGTTGTCTCCAAATAAAGTCACCTAACCTTGTAAGAATTGGAATTTCTTTTGACGGAAGGCAGCTCATCATCCAAGATGCCCCTTCACTTCAAAGGTTGATCCTTGATTCTAGTTATTCAACATTGCAAATAACCGTCCTCTCTGCGTCTAAACTGGGGACCTTGGGTGTAGTACATGATCTCTGTGCTCATTTCAATATGGTGTTTGGCTCCACAGTTGTTCAGGTACTTTATATTATCATCTACACTTGTAACCATAAGCTGCATTTTAAATTTCTGCGCATAATTTATATACCATCTTGGAGTACACATTTTGTACTAATATTATGTTCTATGCTCAATGAAGAGTTTCTCCATGGATGGCCTATCAATGGTGCTGGATTCTGTCAAGATCTTATATATCCAAATGAATAGTTTTGATCTGAACAAGATTATTGGCTTGCTGCAATGCTTTCCATGTCTGGAGAAGTTGTATATAAAGGTGATAATTTCACGCACATTGGAAGCCCGCATATAGTGTACTAGAATTAACCATTCAGCTGTTTCTCTTTCGACACTCTTCTTTTAGACCTTAACTGTTTTCAATCTTCATGTCTATTTAGGCAACACGACGGGGTAAGAAAGTTATAACCAATCGGTGGATTCGAAAGCATCGGGATTTTCTCACTTCTTATGAGATTTGATTGAAGACAATAACGCTAGAACGATATGTAGCCAACATTCTTCCTGCTGAAAGATTTGTCACATTCTTCCTGCTGAATGCAAGGTTACTATTCTCCATCAGGCTTAAGTTTATCAGCAGCATGGTTTTGACGGATGGGTATGTCGAAGAGAAAAAAAAGGAGTTTCAGGTGGGCAAAAGACTTCTGAACGTGTCGGGCTTCTATTTACAACAAATTGTGGTCATAATCCAGTAAATTTTACGACCCAGGATGTTCATTCTATGGACCTAACCGATCCATTTGACTGTGACTGCCAAAAATAGTGATGGAGTTAGATGTTGTTGCCCTTTTCAATCTGGGTTTTTTTGTAAACCTGATGAACAATCAACCCTCGTGCTTTTGTATAGTTTGTAAGCTGGAGTTAGATGTTCCTGCCCTTTTCAACTCGGCTGTGACTGTCATATTTTCTTTGAAACAAGGAAAATGGCTTGCCATTCATTTAATTTAGAGTGAAATATTGTAACAAATAAAAACCAAGGGAAATAACATCACTCACGTTGGCTACTTGAGCTCACTGTGCATTATAGAAGCCAAGTGATTAGCCCCCACCAGCACCCACAAACTTATTTCGATCTAGCACATCAAATGGATTTTTATTGGAAAAGCTGCATGACCGTGACAGATTTGCATTCTGCCATTTGGGACCCACGAGGAAATAGCCTATCCAAGGTGGTGTCGACTTACTAGCCAGTCAACAAACGATTCTGCCTACCAGCCGTTGGATTGACATCCAACATCTGTCGTGTATCTTCTATCTCTTGTCTTCTTCTTCCTCCAGCCGCCCAAACCAAACCACCCCGTCGGCTCCGCCTGCTCCTGCCTCCCATTGCTGGCTGCGCCTCCAACGCCCTACCGTACGTACCCTCCAACGTCGGCCAGTCCCTCCCTCTATTCCCCCACACGTCTTGTTATTCTCCAGCGACGTCAGCCTCAACACGCACCCCTGCCCGAACCAGTCAACCCTCGTACTCCCCTCCGCCTGCGACTGGACCGGCGCATCTTCAATGGCTCCTGTTCGTTCCGTCCGAGGCCTCGCTGTCGTCCTCCGCCTTGCGGCCTTGGTTTTCTCGCCGTGCGCGGTGCGCCGCCCTCTTGCATTGTCAACATCGTCAACAACCGAGAGGAACAAGGAGATGACTGTACGTGGAGAGGATGACAGTAGGGACCCACCAGCGTCATCGCAGTACACAAGCAAGTGCCTCTATAGTACAAGTCCCAAAATATGGTTCCTCCTACTCCTAATGGTTGGACATCTGGGGCTCACGCCATTGTCAACGCAGTCAATAAACGAGAGAATTACACTATGAGCGGCTGACACCAGGGACCCAGCAAGTCGTGCAGTTTTTTTTTGAGGAACAAGCAGTTGTTATTTATACTAGTTTTAGTGATGGATCAGGGTAACAACGGGGTTGTGCGGGGGCTGTGGCCCGTCTAGCCAGGGTTTTATTTATGTTTACCACATCATGAGCCCAGTTGTGTTTTTTTCTTGCTGAAAATGGCTAGCCGAGTTCTATTTTTTTAAGAAATACCCAAACAAGGCCTACTTGCTTTGTCGGCCCTGCTGGGCTGCAAATCTTTCAAGACGATGAGAGTTTCATTCGGTTTGCCTAGAAATGGCCTGTACATTTTTAAAACACATCAAACCGGGAATTAGTTTCAATTTTTTTTCATTACAAGATCTTAAATTCCATTGATTTTTATGCGTGGACAATTATTTGGATTTAATATTTATATAAATTATTTTTCAAAATAGTTTGAATGTGAATCGATATTTCTGGATTAAAAACAGTTGACCGCACCGAAATATGCAAAATTTTGTATACTTTTTACCGTGGCCACAATATGGGGTGTAATGGTAACAAAAAGAAGATGGGCTCCAAAATCTTAAGAATTAGCAAATGGGTTGTACATTATTAGAAATAATGGTAGATGGGTTTTATGTTGTTTTCCACATATTTGAGGCTGACTTGTGCGCCTACTACAGGTTGACGCGTATGCTTACATAAAAAAAGGTTGACGCACACGCAAAGCCCTGTCAATTTAGTCAACACATGAGAGCAGTGACTATTGGATGTCCACCCAACGGCTATCGTGCTTCTTCATTCTCTGCTCTTCATGCTCCAGCCGCTCAAACAAGCGCCGACGGGACTGCCTGCTCCCTCCTCCCGTGGCCCGCTATGCTGACGCGCAGGCCTCACGGCCCCACCATACTCCCATCGCTGGCCTAGCCATCCCTCTACTCACCCACACATGTTGTTATTCTCCGGCGACGATGGAAGAACCAGTAAACCCTCGTACTCCTCCGCGTGGGAAACAACTGCCGAGTATTCCCTGGCTCCGTGTCGTTCCCTTCCTAGGCCTCGTCGTCGTCCACCACCCTAGTGCTCTTGGCGCGGCCTTGTCAACGTGGTCAATGAACGACATCCATCAGAAGTGGACTCTACGTGGAGAGGCTGATAGCTGGGTCCACGGCCGCACGCAAGGAAATGCCTCCTTATTACACGCAAAATAATGATTCCTCCACATGACAGCTAGGACCCATAGGAAGGGCCTCTGTATTTCGTGAAAAAAACGTTCCCCCCGCTGACAGGTCGGACCCACCAGTTATATCTTCGCACGCAAGGAAGTGCCTCCTTATTACGCCCAAAAAAATGAATACCCCCTGCTAGCTGGGACCCATCATATTGTTGGGCTAACTTGTGGGCCTACTCAGTTGACAGGGATGGAGGGCTTTGTAAACTTAGTCAATACTCCAATGACCGTATGATGTCCATCCAACGGCCATAGTGCTTCTTCAACCTCTGGTCTTCTTGCTCCAACCGCCCAAAGCAGCGCCGGTCGTGCCACCTGCTCCTGCCTCCCGTGGCCGGCTGTAGTACCGTCTGCTCCTGCCTCGCGTGGCCCGGCTCCGTGTCGTCCCCTTCCTAGGCCTTGCCATCGTCCACTGTCGTGGTGCTCTCGGTGCGGCGTGGTCAATGTGGTCAACGACCGACTTCCATCGGAAGAGTACTGTACGTGGAGAGGCTGACAGCTGGGTCCACGGGAGCCGCAAGGAAGTGCCTCCTTATTACACGGAAAATAATTATTCCTCCACCTGACAGCGGGGACCCACCGGACGGGCTACCAGTATTTTGCGAAAAAAATCATTTCCCCCTGACTGTTGGGACCCACCGGATGGGCCACCATATTTCGCGAAAAAACATTCCCCCGTTGTCAGCTCGGACCCACCGGAAGTGCCTCCTTATTACGCACAAAAAAATGAATACTCCCCCGGCTAGCTGGGACGCACCATGGTGGGAGGCTGTCTTGTGGGCCTACTAAGTTGACGGGGACGAAGGGCTTTCTCAACTTAGTCAATATGAACGATTCTAGCTCCAGTGACCGTACGATGTCCATCCAACGCCCCTAGTGCTTCTTCAACCTCTGGTCTTCTTGCTCCAGCCGCCCAAAGCAGCGCCGGTCGTGCCGCATGCTCCTGCCTCCCGTGGCCGGCTGTGCTGCCGCGGAGGCCTCACCGCCCCCTACTATTCCCAACACTGGCCAGGCCCTGCGGCGACGGCAGCCTCACACCACAGCCGAACCAGTGAACCCTCGTACTCCTCTCAGCGCGGGCTTCCACTGCCGCGTCTTCCCCGGCTCCGCGTCATTCCCTTCCTAGGCCTTGTCGTCATCCACCGCCGTGGTGCTCTCCGCGCGGCGTGGTTAACATGGTCAAGGAACGACTTCCATCGGAAGAGTACTGTATGTGGAGAGGCTGACAGCTGGGTCCACGGCCACAGCCCAGTTTTTTTGTGATTTGCCAAGTAAGTCGCTTTGTCAGGCCTGTTGGGATGTGAATATTTCAAGACGAGGAGAGTTTTCATTCGGCTAGCCAAGAAAATGGCCCATCAGTAATGAGAAATGGGTTGTACATTTTTAAAACACATCAAACCAGCAATTAGTTTCAAATATATTTTTTCCATTTCAAGATTTTAAATTACATTAATTTTTATGCGTGGAGAATTTGTTGGGTTTTATATTGATATACATTTATTTTTAAAACTAGTTTGAATGTGAGTCGAAATTTCGGGATCAAAAACAGTTCAGACCGCACCGAAATATACAAAATTTTGTATAATTTTTTAACCGTGGCCACAATATGGGCTGTAATGCTAACAAAAAGAATATGGGCTCCAAAAAAACCATAAGAATTAGCAAATGGGCTGTAAATTATTAGAAATAATGGCAGATGGGTTGTATGCTGTTTTCCACAGATTTGAGGCTTTCCTAAAAAAAGGTTGACGCACAAGCAGTGACGGTTGGATGTCCATCCAACGGCCATCGTGCTTCTTCAATCTCTGCTCTTCCTGCTCCAGCCGCTCAAACAAGCACCGGCGGGACTGCCCGCTCCCTCCTCCCCGCGGCCCGCTGTGCTACCGCGCAGGCCTCACCACCCCACCGTACTCCGATCGCTGGCCTAGCCATCCCTCTACTCACCCACACCTGCTGTTATTCTCCGGCGACGGCAGACAAACCAGTAAGCCCTCATACAGTCGTACTCCCCTCCGCGTGGGAAACAACTGCCAAGTCTTCCCTCCGTGTCGTCCCCTTCCTAGGCCTCACCGTCGTCCACCGCTGTGGTGTTCTCGGCGCGGCATGGTCAATGTGGTCAATGACCGACTTTCATCGTTAGAGTACTGTGCGTGGAGAGGCTGACAGCTGGGTCCACGGCCGCAGCAAGGAAGTGCCTCCTTATTACACGCAAAATAATTATTCCTCCACCTAACAGCAGGGACCCACCGGACGGGCCACCGTATTTCGTGAAAAAAACGTTTCCCCCTGACTGCTGGGACCCACCAGCTACACCTTCGCACGCAAGGAAGTGCGTCCAGGCAAAACAAACGATTCGCCCCCCTGACTGCTGGGACCCACCAGCTACATCTTCGCACGCAAGGAAGTGCGTCCGGGCAAAAAAAACGATTCGCCCCCCTGACTGCTGGGACCCACCAGCTACATCTTTGCAGGCAAGGAAGTGCCTGATAGTCGGGACCCACCTGGTCGAAGCGTACGTAGCATTGTCATTCTGGTCGCAAACGTGTACGTACATATATGCTGGTGGATGTAGAGGCGCGCACGTGTCGTAGTAGAGGCGCGCACGTAGCATGTACACGTACGTACAACGGCCAGGGTGCAAGAAAGGCAATACAGCCACATATGTGTACATATGGGCGGGGTCTCGAACGCCTACTCGCACATACGTACGGTGAGGGCTCGTGTACATGGCTGGGTCGGAACGAAGAAACAGTGTCGTCGTCGTGTTCATGGGGAGGCAAAGGAATGCGTCGTGTTCATGGGGAGGCAACGGAATGTGTCGTGTTCATGGGGAGGCAATGGAATGCATCGTGTTCATCGGGAGGCAACGAAACGCGTGGGAGCCAACCGGCTGGGTCGGAATGGAATGCGTGGTCGTGTTCATCGGGAGGGCTTGGACGGAACAGGCGAGGGAAACAAGGCCTGGGGTACCGCAGAATGGAGGAAACGGACCTTCTACGTTCGGAATGGGGTCCTGTTGATCGGGAGGGGTGTGGCGTACCGCAAAACGGAGGAAACGGACCTCCTACGGTCGAAACGGGGGTCCTGTTGATCGGGTGGGATCTGGCGTACCGCAAAACGGAGGAAACGGACATCCTATGGTCAAAACAGGGGTCCTGTTGATCGGGAGGGGTGTGGCGTACCACAAAACGGACGAAACGGACCTCCTACGGTTGAAACGGGGGTCCTATTCATCGGGAGGGGTGTGGCGTACCGCAAAACCGGACTCCACGGGATACTGTTTATCTCCACCATCGACTTCCTCCAGCCTCCACGGGCTACCGTCGACCTCCTCCAGCCTACACGGGCTCCTGTTCATCCAGCCTCCACCGCGCGCTACTCCACCGGCTACTGTTCAACCACCCCTCCACCGTCTACTGTTCAACAACCCCTCCACACCATGGGGTCCTGTTCAACCACCCCTCCACGGCCACCCCTCCACCATCTACTATTCATCCAGCCCTCCACACCATGGGGTCCTGTTCATCCAACCCCCCGGGAATGCTCACTGTTCATCCAATCGACCAGCTTCAGTTAGCAACAGTAGCGAAGGAATCACTCCGTCAGGTTCAGTTAATAACCATTGATTGATCGCTCGGGTTCAGTAACACGTAGCCTGCAGTGCAATCGCTCGGGTTCAGTTAGAGGCCAATGCCTCGCTCGGGTTCAGTTAGAGCCAACACCTCGCACGTGTATGAGAGAAATGTGCATCGCTCACCCCCCAACCTCCCACCGTAACTGGCAACTCCCCGAAATTTTCCTCCCCCTCGCTTCTACCATGGTTTTTTCCGTCATGGACAGCCTAAAGAATGTCATGCAGCTGCGTCTCTGGCCCGCCCAGGACAAAAAGCCCATTTTTTTCATGATTTTTTGTCATAGAAGTAGGATCCCACCACATCTATGATGATACCTGCTTTTGTCACAATTATCGTCATAGAAGTGTCATATGTATGACAGAAAAAAATTTCGTTCGGCCCAAAATATCACGGATGTGTCTGTTTTTTGTAGTGCTTGGATGTACAGATGTAGTCGTACTTGTCATGATGTTTCATGTATGAACGTAGTCGTACCCATCATGATGTTTCCATTTATGTATGAGTACCAGTCATGATGTTCCGTTTCATGTATGACTCTATGTATAATTATGTTCGAACTTTCTTTATTTGCCCTGGTTTTTATCGCTTTTCTTCGGATTTGTCATTCGTTTTTCCCATTTTGGGTGTTGCTCATCTCAATTGCTTCATATTGGGAAAAACAAACAAATAGGATGACGGGAGGAGGCTGCAGCAGTCACGCTGGTGAGGATGTACCTATCCGTTGTTTGGCAAGACAGGCAGGGCATTCCCCCAAACCGTATCCACAACCACCGCCTCCACCGCCTCATCCACCAACCACTGAATAGATCATGCGTATGTTCGAAGAAAGAAGAAACACAATGATCTGCTTGAAATATTGAGAAGTGTGCAAGCTATGGTTGAACAGAATGGAAATCAGAATGGGCATCACTCCAAGCTCTCAGATTTTCAAAGAACTAAGCCACCCAGTTTTAACCAAGTTGCTGACCCTCTAGAAGTCGATGATTGGCTGACGACCATTGAAAAGAAATTGGATATTTCTCACACAGAAGAAGGTGATAAGGTTCCATTTGCAACCCACTATCTGGAAGGAGTCGCAGCTATTTGATGGGACAATACTAAAGCTATGTGTCTAGCATATGAAGAAATTACATGGGATAAGTTCAATGAAAAGTTCTGCAGGTACCACATCCCGACGATATCCTGAAAGTTAAACAGCGTAAGTTCCTAGCCCTCGCGCAAGGTAACTTATCTGTCACTAAGTATTTGAACAAGTTCAACCATTTGGCTCGCTATTCCCTGTACAATGTGGCCACCGAGGAAAGAAAGATTGACAGATTCCTTGGAGAACAGAATCAACACATCACATGCATCTCAGTATGCTTGATTTTCCGGATTTCCAAACTCTCGTAAACAAAGCCCTGATTGCAGAAAGGGAGCAAGCTTGTTCAGGACAATAAGCCTGCCTATAATGACCATAAACGCAAGTTCGAGCCTAAGAAGGATGGACAACTAGTGTAGAAGGCTCATACCTGGCAGCAGACTAAGGTTGAGTACAAGCCCAATTGGCAATAGAATGTTAACAAGACTACTACTCAAGTCAAGAATATCATGAATAGCCCAATACGTGAAGATTGTCAGCATAAAAATGCATGTTTTTCTTGTGGGCAAACCGGGCATTACGCCAGATACTGCCCCAAGAGGGGCATGACAAATGCTCCATTTAAGCGGCAAGTCAACCACATGGGACCATACCCTGGCCAGAAACCATCCAAGGGCAAGTTCACCACCTCTCCGCCGACGAAGCACAAGAGAACCCGGAAGCTGTCATTGGTATGTTTCCTGTTAATAGCATACCTGCAATAATTTGGTTTGACTCTGGGGATTCCCACTCTTTTATTTCTCGAAGTTTTGTTGCCCCAAACAAGTTCTCTTGTTCAATTTTGGGAAATATCATGATGGTACAATCACCGGGATCCGTGCTCAATAGCAATCTGCCGTTGCAATTTGGAGATTGACATCAAGGGAGTTATCTTCCCAGCTTCTTTGATAGTCATTGAGTCTGCCAAGTTGGATATTATTTTGGGAATGAACTAGTTGACCCAACATCAAGTATGCATCAATTGTGCGATCAGAGAAGTCACATTGACAAGTCGGGAAGGCCAAACTACACAATTCTTTGCTCAAAGAAGCATATCCAAGAAATAAATGGTCTTCGCTGCTCAAGTTGAAGAGTTGGATCTAATTCCTGTTGTCAGTGAGTATGCAGATGTGTTCCCTGAGGAACTACCAGGGATGCCACCAGATCGTGAGCTTGAGTTTGCAATTGATCTTGTGCCCGAGACCGCACCTATATACAAGAAGTATTACCAGATGCCTTCATCCGAGTTAGTGGAGCTGAAGAAACAGCTTGATAAGATGCTTCAGAAAGGATATATTCATCTGGGCTCATCACCATGGGGATCACCCGCAATATTCATGGACAAGAAAGACAACAGTCTTCAGATGTTTGTTGATTACCGTCAGTTGAATGATGTCACTATCAAGAAAAAATACCCGCTTCCGAGGATTGATGATTTGTTCGACCAACTCAGTGGGGCAAAAGTATTCTCCGAGATTGATTTGAGGATCGGATACCATCAGCTCAAGATCAAGAAGGATGATATTCCTAAGACCGCATGCACCACTCGATGGGGTCTTTATGAATACACAGTCATGTCTTTCGGCCTCACCAATGCCCCTGCTTTCTTCATGCATATGATGAATAAAGTATTCATGGACTTCTTGGATAAGTTTGTGGTGTTCTTCATTGATGACATCCTATACTCTGAAGGTGAAGAAGAGCACAAGGGACATCTCAGAACAGTCTTGCAAAGGCTCCATGACCATCAGCTATATGTGAAATTCAGCAAATGTGAATTTTGGCTCAAGCAAGTCAGATTTTTGGGGCATGTTATTTTTGCAGAAGGCATAGCCATGGACCCAAGCAATGTGAAGGACGTGCTTGATTGGACAACACCCATGACACTGACTGAGATCTTAAGTGTTCTTGGATTAGCCAGATATTACCGATGATTCATTGAAGGCTTCTCTAAGATTGCCAAGCCCATGACAGAATTCCTCAAGAAGGATCAGAAGTTTGTATGGTCTGTGGACTGCGAGAAGAGTTTCAATGAGTTGAAGACCTGATTGACATCAGCACATGTGTTGACCCTCCTAGACATTTATCGCAGCTTTGATGTATACCGTGATGCATCCAGGAGACATATTGGATGTGTACTCATGCAAGATGGCAAGGTTGTAGCCTACGCATCTAGACAACTACAACCCCATGATGGTAACTACCCAACGCATGACTTGTAGTAGGCAGCAGTTGTGCGCGCTTTGAAGATTTGGAGGCACTACCTCATTGGCAAAAGATGTGGGATATTTACCGACGACAAGAGCCTCAAGTATATATTCACCCAATCGGACTTGAATCTCCGACAGCGAAGATGGCTCGAATTGGTCAAGGATTATGATCATGGAATCAAATGACAACCCGGCAAAGCCAATGTGGTTGCCGATACCCTCAGTCGCAAGCCTGCCAACCTGAATGCCTTAATGGAATCTTTGCCTCCCGAGCTACAAGAAGAGATCGCTCAGCTTAACTTGTTATTGTTGAGACTGGCCTAGTCAATATGTTTGAGGTGACCCCTACCCCCGAAGAAGAAATCCGAGTGGCCCAACAAGATGACTCCGTCCTGCAACACCATGACAAGCGTATGCAAGAAGGAAAGACCCTGGATTTCTCAAGAGATGAGCAAGGTACGCTAAGTTTTAGAGGTCAGATTTTCATACCTAAGCAAGCAAACTTGAGAAGGAAGAACTTGGTAGAAGCACACAAATCTTCGTACTCGATTCACCCAGGAGGTACCAAGGTGTGTGAATATCTTCGACAGACATTTTGGTGGGATGGAATGAAGAAGGACATCGCCTACTTTGTTGCCTACTGCGACATTTGTAACAAGGTGAAGGCGGAACATCAGAAACCCGCCGGACTTCTCCAACCCCTACCCGATTCGCAATGGAAGTGGGATGATGTTTGCATGGGTTTCATCACAGGCCTGCCAACGACGCACCTAGGAAATGATGTTGTATGGGTTGTGGTGGACATTCTGACCAAGCTAGCTCACTTCATTCCCATCTGAACCACCTACCGAGCCGATCAACTCGCACCACTATATGTGTCTAGAATTGTCAGTTTGCATGGAGTGCCAAGAACTATCACTTCCTACCGAGGTTCTCTCTTTACCTCAGCATTCTGGTCACATCTCCATCAAGCTTTGGCGACCGCATTAAAGTACAACACCACTTATCACCCTCAGACAGACTGGCAGACTGAGCGAGTAAATCAAATACTCAAAGATATGCTCCGAGCATGTGCTCTAGCCCAAGGTCTCAAGTGGGAAGATTGTCTGCCTTATGCTAAGTTCTCCTACAACAACAGCTTCCAGACCAGCCTCTCGATGTCACCCTATGAAGCTCTATATGGTTGTAAATGATGCACTCTGCTAAATTGGTCTCAAACCGGAGATAGCCACATTTTCGGAACTGCCTTAATGATGGAGGCTGAAAAGCAACTCAAGGAGAATCGAGATAGACTGCAATTAACCAAGTCCCGGCAAAAGAGCTCCTATGACTCAAAGCACCGTCAGATCAATTTTGAACACGGAGAGTATGTTTACCTCTGAGTCATACCCATGAAAGGAATCAAGAGGTTTTAGACCCGAGGAAAACTTGCACCCAAATATATTGGTCCGTTCCAGATATGTCGAGAGGTTGTACAGTTGCTTATTAGTTGGAACTACCATCGAAATTGTCAGAAGTACACATTGTGTTCCATGTCTCACAGTTGAGAAGGTGTATCTCTCCACCAGAGAAAAGAAATGCTATGGTAGAGATAGAGCTTGCTAAGGATTTAACCTATGAGGAGAAACCATTCCGAATGTTGGATGAAACGGAAAGAGTCGCTCGCAATAAGGTAATTAAGTTTTATAAGGTGCAATGGGAGCATCAAACCAAGGAAGAATCAACTTGGGAAAGAGAGGACTTTTTAAGAGCATACTATCCAGAATTGTTTTCCCGAGAAACCGAATCTCGAGGACGAGATTCATCCTAAGTGGGGGAGGTTTGTGACACCCTGGTTGTTGCTCTGTTTCTTTTTCTGGACTTCTTTGCCTTTTGATTTGAATTTGGAGTTTTGAATCAACTTAGTTGGACTAAACCACCTGGGCATTTCCTTGATTTTCACCCAAGTGACTCACCTCCCACTCAAACACCTCATTTCCTCTCTGATATATCAAAATATGGCCATAGGAATATTTTTCTTAAATGAAAAATATTCATTTTCTCTCTGAAATCACACTTCAACCACATATGCTCCAAAGCAACCCTCATTTTTCTTGCTCACAAAAATCTGAGAAAATTCCTGAATATACCTTGGAACACCTCCCTATGCAAAAATATTTCATGGTTATATGGAATATTTTTGCTACAGAAAATCTTTTCTATTCTGGCCAGAAAATGCACTTTACAAAGGAAGTGCATTTTTCCTTGATCCAATGAAGCTGAAATTTTTAGGGCTTCATTACTTCCTAAGAAACTCTTAACCTCCAAAATTTAGCTCATAAGTCCATCTAGATTTTTCTCTCTTAAGCTCACCAGTTTCTGTCCGGAAACTTGCCAGGATGCTACACTCTCACCCAATCGACTTGTGCTCAACTCAAGTGCTTGGATCGACCTAACCTTGCACCAACAACATCCCAGCCATGATTTTAATGCGCTGCGTGGCGTGATACCAGAGTTCACACGGTGACCACGTGTGTGCATTGTGCCAGCCAGCGAGTCAACATGCTTTGGATAACGCTAACGCCTCTGTTGCGCCCGTGCTCGCTTCCCCGCTCGCCAGAGCTAGCCAAACCGTGCCACCATCCTAGTCTCAACGCCATTAACTCCCCCTGACTGCTCGCAGACACTGGAGCTCGCCGCAGCAAGGATGAGCATGATGCGGCCAAGCGCACAATGCACTCGTGCCCCTATGCTCGTCGCCACCCGAGCCCTGTGCTCGTCTCCCCCCCTAAAAACTGTCTGCATGAAACACAGCCTCTTCTCCCCCTCTCACAGGAGCTCTTCGTCGCCGTGCATCGTCTCCACAGAGCTCCGGCGGAGCTCGAGACCCCCTCCCCTCTGCCTACAAATATAGCCCCTCCCTGGCCTCTCCAAGCATCTCAACCCACTCAACCAACCACCACAACATAGTAGATAAGCCGCAGCCCGGGCGGGCAGGCCTCTGGCCTCCGTTCTTGACCTGAGCTTGCCGACGATCCTCTTTGCTGCTCCTCACCTCTCCAGTGCCCCTTGAGCTCCATCTTCTCCTCCGGCGACTCCCTGGTGATCCACTGGTACTTGCTCACTCTGTTGGAGCCCCTGGAACCGCCCTCCTGATACGTCCATTTTGCATCATGCTTTTATATCGATATTTATTGCAATATGGGTTGTTACTACACATTATGTCACAATACTTATGCCTTTTCTCTCTTATTTTACAAGGTTACATGAAGAGGGGGAATGTCGGCAGATGGAATTCTAGGCTGGAAAAGGAGCAAATATTAGAGACCTATCCTGCACAGCTCCAAAAGTTCTGAAACTCCAGGAAAGTCGGTTTTGGAATATATTAAAAATATTGGGCGAAGAAAGCACTAGAGGGGGGCTACCCACTATCCACAAGGGTGGGGGCGCGCCCTACCCCCTAGGCGCGCCCCCTGCCTCTTGGGCCACCTAGAAGCCCCCCGATGCCCATCTTCTGGTATAAGGTGTCTTTTGCCCTGAAAAAAAATCACAAGGAAGCTTTCGGGACAAAGCACCGCCGTCTCGAGGAGGAACCTTGGCGGAACTAATCTAGGGCTCCGGCAGAGCTGTTCTGCCAGGGAAACATCCCTCCGGAAGGGGGAAATTGTCACCATCGTCATCACCATCGATCCTCTCATCAGGAGGGGGTCAATCTCCATCAACATCTCACCAGCACCATCTCCTCTCAAACCGTAGTTCATCTCTTGTATCCGATCTTTGTCTCAAAACCTTAGATTGGTACCTGTGGGTTGCTAGTAGTGTTGATTACTCCTTGTAGTTTATGCTAGTTGATTTATTCAGTGGAAGATCATATGTTTAGATCCTTTATGCATATTAATACCCCTCAGATTATGAACATGAATATGCTTTGTGAGTAGTTACGTTTATTACTGAGGACATGGGAGAAGTCTTGTTATAAGTAGTCATGTGAATTTGGTATTGGTTCGATATTTTGATGAGATGTATGTTTTCTCTCCTCTAGTGGTGTTATGTGAACATCGACTACATGACACTTCACCATTTTTTGGGCCTAGAGGAAGGCATTGGGAAGTAATAAGTAGATGATGGGTTGCTAGAGTGACAGAAGCTTAAACCCTAGTTTATGCGTTGCTTCGTAAGGGGCTGATTTGGATCCACATGTCTCATGATATGGTTAGGTTTACCTTAATTCTTCTTTCGTAGTTGCGGATTCTTGCGAGAGGGGTTAATCATAAGGGGGATGTTTTTCCAAGGAAGGGTAGTACTCAAGCACTGGTCCACCCATATATCAAATTATCAAAGTAACGAACGCGAATCATGTGAGCATGATGAAAACTTGCTTGACGATAATTCCCATGTGTCCTCGGGAGCATTTTCCTTTGTATAAGAGTTTGTCCAGGCTTGTCCTTTGCTACAAAAAGGATTGGGCCACCTTTCTGCACCTTAGTTACTTTTGTTACTTGTTACCCGTCACAAATTACCTTATCACAAAACTTTCTGTTATCGACAATTTCGGTGCTTGCAGAGAATACCTTACTGAAAACCGCTTGTCATTTCCTTCTGCTTCTCGTTGGATTTGACACTCTTACTTATCGAAAGGACTACGATACATCCCCTATATTTGTGGGTCATCAAGACTCTTTTCTGGCGATGTTGCCGTGGAGTGAAGCGCCTTTGGTAGGTGGAATTTGGTAAGGAACCATTTATATAGTGTGCTAAAATTTACTGTCACTTGTTACTATGGAAAATAATCCTTTGAGGGGCTTGTTCGGGGTACCTTCACCCTGAGCAGTAGAGCAAAGAGTTGCTCCTCAACCTACTGAACCTACTAAAAATGTTTACTTTGAAAATCCTTCGGGTATGATAGATAAACTGCTAGCTAATCCTTTTACAGGAGATGGAACATTACATCCGCATATGCACCTAATCTATGTGGATGAAGTTTGTGGATTATTTAAGCTTGTATGTCTGCCTCAGGATGTTATGAAGAAGAAGGTCTTCCCTTTATCTTTGAAGGGAAAGCCATTGACATGGTTTAGGCAACGTGATGATATTGGATCATGGAACTACAACTGATTGAAATTGGAATTTCGTCAGAAGTTTTATCCTATGCATCTGGCTCATCATGATCGTAATTATATATATATTTTTTGGCCTGGCAAAGGAGAAAGTATCGCTCAAGCTTTGGGGAGGCTTAAGTCAATGTTATATTCATGCCCCAATCATGAGCTCTCAAGAGAAATTATTATTCAAAAAAATTATGCTCGTCTTTCTCTCAACAGTCGCTCAATGCCCGATACTTCTTGTACTGGTTCTCTTATGATGAAGACTATTGAATTCAGATCGGATTTATTGGAAAGAATTAAATGCAACTCTGAAGATTGGGACTCGACGAAGGTAAGGAGTTAGGTATAACACCTATGTTTGATTGTGTTAAATCTTTTATGGATACTGATGCTTTTCGTGAATTTAGCACTAAATATGGACTTGACTCTGAGATAGTAGCTTTTTTTGTGAATCATTTGCTACTCATGTTGATCTCCCTAAGGAGAAGTGGTTTAAATATCATCCTCCCATTGAAGTAAAAGTAGTACAACCTATTAATGTTGAACAAAAGACTATCACTTATAATGTTGATCCTATTGTTCCTACCGCTTATATTGAGAAACCACCTTTCCCTATTAGAATAAAGGATCATGCTAAAGCTTCAACTGTGGTTCGTAAGAGTAATGCTAGAATTGCTATACCCCCTGAGCAAATTAAAGTTGAACCTAGTATTGCTATGGTTAAAGTTCTCTTGGTCGATAATATTGATGGTCATGTTATTTACTTCTATGATGAAGTTGCTAGAATTGCTATACCCGATACTAAAGGTAAACATAGACCTGTTGTTGGCATGCTTGTTGTTTCTGTTAAAATAGGAGATCATTGTTATCATTGCTTATGGGATATGGGTGCTAGTGCGAGTGCAATACCTCATTCATTGTACAAAGAAATTATGCATGATATTGCACCTCCTGAAATAGAAGATATTGATGTTACTATTAAGCTTGCCAATAGAGATACTATTTCACCAATCGGGATTGTTAGAGATGTTGAAGTCTTGTGTGGGAAGGTTAAATATCCTACTGATTTTCTTGTTCTTGCTTCCCCACAAGATGATTTTTGTCCCATTATATTTGGTAGACCCTTCTTTAATATTGTTAATGCTAAGATAGATTGCGAGAAGGATATTGTTACTGTTGGTTTAGGGGACATGTCTCATGATTTTAATTTTGCTAAATTTCATAGACAACGCCATGATAAAGAATTGCCTAGTAAAGATGACATCATTGGTCTTGCTTCTATTTCCTTGCCTCCTAATGAGCCTTTAGAACAATATTTGCTAGACCATAAAAATGATATGTTTATGAATGAAAGAAGGGAAATAGATGAAGTATTCTTTAAATAGGGACCTATTCTGAAACACAACTTTCCTGTTGAAACCCTAGGGGATCCTCCTCCACCCAAGGGTGATCCCGTGTTTGAGCTTAAACCATTACCTGATACTCTTAAATATGCTTATATTGATGGAAAGAAGATATATCATGTTATTATTAGCGCTAACCTTTCAGAGCAGGAAGAAGAGAAATTATTGAAAACTCTGAAGAAGCACCGTGATGCTATTGGATATACACTTGATGATCTTAAGGGCATTAGTCCCACTCTATGCCAACACAAAATAAAATTGGAGAAAGACGCTAAACCGGTTGTTGATCACCAACGACGGTTAAATCCTAAGATGAAAGAAGTGGTAAGAAATGAAATACTAAAGCTTCTGGAGGCACGTATAATTTATCCTGTTGCTGATAGTCAGTGGGTAAGCCCTGTCCATTGTGTCCCTAAGAAGGGAGGTATTACTATTGTTCCTAATGATAAAGATGAATTGATCCCACAAAGAATAGTTACAGGTTATAGAATGGTAATTGACTTCCGCAAATTAAATAAAGCTACTAGGAAAGATCATTACCCTTTACCTTTTATTGATCAAATGCTAGAAAGATTATGCAAACATACACATTTTCGCTTTCTAGATGGTTATTCTAGCTTCTCTCAAATACCTGTGTGAAAAGAGGATCAGGAAATGACCACTTTTACTTGCCCTTTTGTTACCTTTGCTTATAGACGTATGCCTTTTGGTTTATGTAATGCACCTGCTACCTTTCAAAGACGTATATATGACTGCTATATTCTCTGACTTTTGTGAAAAGATTGTTGAGGTTTTCAGCGATGATTTCTCCGTGTATGGAACTTCTTTTGATGATTGCTTAAGCAACCTTGATCGAGTCTTGCAGAGATGTGAAGAAACTAATCTTGTCTTGAATTGGGAGAAGTGCCACTTTATGGTCAATGAAGGTATTGTCTTGGGGCAGAAAATTTCTTAAAGAGGTATTGAAGTTGACAAAGCTAAAGTCGACGCTATTGAAAAGATGTCGTGTCCCAAGGACATCAAAGGTATAAGAAGTTTCCTTGGCCATCCCAGTTTTTATAGGAGGTTCACTAAAGACTTCTCAAAAAGTTCAAGGCCTCTCACTAATCTCTCACAAAAAGATGTTCCTTTTGTCTTTGATAATGATTGCGTAGAAGCATTTGAGATACTTAAGAAAGCCTTGATTTCTGCACCTATTATTTTGCCACCTAATTGGAATTTACCCTTTGAAATCATGTGTGATGCTAGTGATAATGCTGTAGGTGCTGTTCTAGGATAAAGAGTTGATAAGAAACTAAATGTTATTCAATATGCTAGTTAAACTCTAGACAGTGCCCAGAGAAATTATGCTACTATTGAGAAATAATTTTTAGCAGTTTTATTTGCTTGTGATAAGTTCAGACCTTATATTGTTGATTCCAAAGTAGCTGTTCACACTGATCATGCTGCTATTAAATACCTTATGGAAAAGAAAGATGCTAAACCTAGACTTATTAGATGGGTTCTCTTGCTACAAGAATTTTATTTGCATATTATTGATATAAAGGGAGCTGAGAACCCCGTTGTAGACAACTTGTCCAGGTTAGAGAATGTTCTTGATGACCCACTACCTATTGATGATAGCTTTCCTGATGAACAATTAGCTGCCATAAAGGCTTCTCGTACTGCTCCATGGTATGTTGAAATGCTAATTACATTGTTGCTAAATTTCTACCACCTAGTTTAACATACCAACAAAAGAAAATGGTTTTCTATGATTTAAGACATTACTTCTGGGATGACCCACACCTTTATAAAGAAGGAGTAGATGGTGTTATTAGATGTTGTGTACCCGAGCATGAACAGGAACAGATCCTACGCAAGTGTCACTCCGAGGCATATGGACAAAACCGGCGGATCTCGGGTAGGGGGTCCCGAAGGAGGGGTAATACCCAAGCACTGGTCCACCCACATATCAAATTATCAAAGTAATGAACGCGAATCATATGAGCATGATGAAAACTAGCTTGATGATAATTCCCATGTGTCCTCGGGAGCATTTTCCTTTATATAAGAGTTTGTCCAGGCTTATCCTTTGCTACAAAAAGGATTGGGCCACCTTGTTGCACCTCAGTTATTTTTGTTACTTGTTACCCGTCACAAATTACCTTATCACAAAACTATCTGTTACCGATAATTTCAGTGCTTGTAGAGAATACCTCACTAAAAATCGCTTGTCATCTCCTTATGCTCCTCGTTGGGTTCTACACTCTTACTTATCAAAAAGACTACGATAGATCCCCTATACTTGTGGGTCATCACCTCCCTCGTCGCCTTCCTCATCTCCGGCAAACTCCGTCCACAACCGCCACTGGAGACGTCGTTTCCGAGCTACTCCGGTCACCCCTCACCAAGCTATGGGTATTGGCAGGTGCGCCAGAGCCTCCTCTACCCATCGCTCCCTCTCAGAACGGCCGCCGAGCCCTCCTCGCAGGAGAGAGGCCCGGCGAAGCACCGCCATCCTCTGTTTCTCTCCCCCTCCTCTCAAAACCCAACAGGCGGGGCCCACTATCAGCAGCCCAGCTGCCCCTGAAGCAGTATAAGTGGAGGCTCCCCGCGGGTTTACGCCTTCAGAATAAACTCCTAAACTAGAAATCCAAATGAGTTTATTCTTTTTACATTTGGTTTGTATTGAAATATTCTATCAGCACACCAAATTTGAGAATTTTCCTTGCTGTCTAGAATTTCTGGTAATTTCCAGAGTGGTTCTTGATATTTTCTTTTGTTGTTTTATTTATTTTCAGAAGGAGAAGCTTGCTTAGAGGAGAACCAGGAGGAGTGTGGCCCTCCTCAGTGCTAAGGCAAGCCACACAAATATTTGCATGTTGTCATTCCAATAACTATGAATTTTCCAACTTGAATATGAATTATTTCATGAATTTAAATAATTTAAATAACATGGCTTAAGTTATTTCTTTTCTCTTGCTTGATATGCTTAGCTTGCTGTAGTACTTGGTTGCATGGACTAGTTGGATGCAGTAGTGATATTTTGATAGCATGACTATGGTTCCGAGAATGACCGGAGTTATTTTCATATGATGCTTTATTATTCATATACTCATCATTCTATTGTAATAACTTAAATGAAGTTAAAACCAGTGCCTCAAAATGATTAGTAGTGCATGCATGGTGATTCTATGATGTTGATCCGTTCCATTTCGGTGATATGTGCTTACGGTTGCATGTCATATAGTTGCATGATCATAGCATACTGATAACCCACAAGTGTAAAGGATCAATTGTAGCCTCTTTCGATAAGTAAGAGTGTCGAACCCAACGAGGAGCTAAAGGTAGAACAAATATTCCCTCAAGTTCTATCGACCACCGATACAACTCTACGCACGCTTGACGTTCGCTGTACCTAGAACAAGTATGAAACTAGAAGTACTTTGCAGGTATGATAGGATTGGTTTGCAAGATAATAAAAAGCACGTAAATAAATAGTAGGGGCTATTTACATGAAGACACAACTAAGAAAGTTTCAGTAGAGAGCTTTTTGTCACGAGAAAGTTATTTGTCCCTAGGCAATCGATAACTAGACCGGTAATCACTATTGCAATTTTATTTGAGGGAGAGGCATAAGCTAACATATTTTCTCTTCATGGATCATATGCACTTATGATTGGAACTCTAGCAAGCATCCACAACTACTAAAGATCATTAAGATAAAACCCAACCATAGCATTAAAGCATCAAGTCCTCTTTATCCCATACGCAACAACCCCCTTACTTGGGTTTATGCTTCTGTCACTCAAGCAACCCACTATAACCGAATCATGAACTGTCACACCCTGATTTTCATGCCACAACACTTAAGCTAATAAATCATGATAAAATGTGGTTTGACAAAAACTTTTGAGTGTTTTGGTCTTTGCTTGATTTGATTTCTATGTGTTGGTTGCAAGTGCTCTAAAAATCAAATAAATCATCCAACTCTTATACTCCTTCTCCTTGATCCAAAACCTTTCCCAATGATCATGTCATGTGTGTAGGACATCAAAATATTTTAGCCAACAAGTATTTTCTAAATTAGGTTTTCCAAAAACCCATGAATTGAGACTTGAACTACAAGTACTTAATTAAGGGTGTGAAAAATCTTTCAAAAATTATATTTGACTCCTATTAGATATAGGACACCTAGAAACCACAAAAAAATAATTTTAAAAGTAATTTTCCTATTTTATTTAAAGGCTTTTTCTTTAGGCCATAAATGGTCTTTAATAGGTTAAAATTATTTGAAAGCTTCAAAAATATTTGAGAAAAATCAGGGAAACTCAGTAGACATATATTTTCCATATATAAGAGTTTTAGCACATGGTCATGTTCAAATATTGGACAAAACCTCCCAAAACCATTTCTGCCCATTTCAAGGATTTGAAATATTTCTACAGGAAATATTTTTATAAAAATCCAAGAAAATTCCATCATGTCACAAATGCCCTATTTGGTGATCTTGCCAAGTATCATGTCTTGGAGAGCAATATAACATCATCAAATCCCCTCATAACCATTTCTGTCCATTTTGAAGTTTGAGCAAGTTTACATTGCCAAACATGTCCAAATGTTCTGAAACCTTGTGAACATGCTCAAATGGTCTATTTATTCATCTAGACAAAATGGCAAAAGTTGGAGAGAATGTTATCTTGATCAAAGTGCCCCAAAACCCTTCCTGTACAAAACCAAATTTGAACAACTCTACATTGGAAACTTTCTCCTTCTGATCTCAAGTTTTGTGGACATATTCAAAACCTCAAATTATGACACTACACCAAGTGGTGCATCAAGGAGAACAGATTTGCATGACTAAATCTTGGGAAGTCCATTTTTGTTGATTTCTAGGGTTTACAAAAGTTGCATTGGCAACTTTGCCCAAATGGAGTCAATCTAGGTGGAACAAGTTGTTTTGTCATGCCATTTGGCCCTGTCAAGCCTTATGACAAGAGGAGTTCATCTTCTTGACCAAATGAATAAAAAACACCTTCTACCATTTTTCTAAAAACACCAATTTGACCACTTCCACTAATCTCCATGAGTTCTCCTTTTTACCACAACCCCTCCTAGTCCCCCTCTACCTCTGGTGTGCTTCCCTTCCCAAGAGGCAATGATGAAGGGGGAAGGGATCCACTTTTCTTCTCTGGGCAGCAGCATTTTCACTCTCTCTCCACCCCTCCTCTCCACTACTGGCTCCCCAGGGCATCCAATGCCATCTCCACATTGTTTACTCCCTCGTGCAACTACCAGACACAAGTGGACGCGTGGGTGCGTGCAAAAAGCCGTGGGTGCCGCCCATTTGCATGCTCTGGAGAGCGCGGCAGAGCACCCGAGCGTTGACACCGCGTCCCTTGACCACCTCGAGCTTCTCCCTCGCGCCAGTCGAGGTGCCTCGACGTCCTCAACACGCCATCGTGCTGTCCCCATCCTTTCCCTCTCTCTCTCACACCCTGAGGCGCGCGCCAGACGCCGCCCAGTTCGGCCAATGCATGCGCCCACGCCCGGGACCCCCTCAAGCTCGCCCTGCTCCTTCTCTCTCTTCCTGGCGCCCTACTCAACGCCCACGAGCGCTGCAGACAGCCCCGAGCCTCCTCCCGTGGCCACCACGGCCATTTCCACGGTTGCCCGTAGGCCACATCCACGGTGAGACGTGGTCGCGCCATATAAGTCCACCCTTGACCTCCCTCTGGAGCTCCTTTAATCTCTCTCTCCCCCGTGAACCCCCTGGACCAACCCACTCCCCTCCTCGCGCTCTCCATCCCCCTCTTAGGCCGGAGCCAAGCCGCTGGCCGCTGCTCAAATCCGCAGGCCTCGGCCCCTCTCTCTTGCCCCTGGACAGCCCCGCACCCTCTTGTCACCACCACAAGCCCTTCCCTCGCCGCTGTTCGTCCCCAGGAGCATCGTATGCTCGAAGCTGAAGATGGCCGATGGCCTCCTCCGTGGTCCTCTAGGCCATCTCCGCTACAGCTATCCTCGACAAGCAAGCCATACACCGACGGATGCGGCTCATCCTCCTGAGAACACCGATGGGCGGAGCGTCGCCGGAGATGCTCTGTAGCCCCGGCTATCGCCGTCGGGAGTCGCTCCTCCCTGCCGCCAGAGCGCGCGCGGGAGGTTAAGGACGAGCCTGCAGGTGGGCCCCGCTCTTCAGTGGCCCAGCCACCAGGCCATGCTGGCAAGTGGAGGCGGGTTCGCCCTCTCCCGCCTTCAACGTCACCGTGTCGCCCGCGCGGCCGAGCAGCTGGGCCGGCCCACAACTATCTCTCGCCGGTGCGCGGGATAAGGGTAATGCCTTATTTTTCGTTTTATTCTTTTCTAGTGAGTTTCTAAACTCCATAGTTCATTCATTTCATGCCCAAATTTGATGATTCAAATTTCTACTAGTTCATAAATTCATTCTCTATCACATGGTGCAGTTTGCACATATTTCTAGAGAACTTTCCTTCACACTTATTTAGTAAACCCCAATTTTCTTAATACTATGATAACCTTTAGAAAATCACAGACAACCCATTTTTGATCCAAATTCAATGATTCAAAATCCTAGATGTCTATAAGTTCAAAACTTAGTTTTGGAACATTTTTACTAATACTTTGGGTATCACCTCAAATAATGGTCTATTTCTTCATGTATAGCCAACTTTGCAAATTCATAGAGAAATCATTTGAACTCCAAATCTAGTGAAACCAACTCCTAGATGCTTCTAAAATCATGATTTGTTAAAAGGGTGTCTTTGCTCATTTTTAAAAATATATATTTTGGTACACTTCTTGCAAATCCATAAACCCCTTGATTCCATCCTATCAAAATGTTTAGAAATATCCACTGACCCAATTCCAATGAAACCACTCTGGTTATTTTTCATATAACCAGAGATGTCCTAGAAAATTCAAATTAATAGTTTTAGAGCACTTTTATTTTCTGCCTTGTTGTGTTGCTTACTATATTTTTTCCCAACGTTAGTTGATGAAGTAGACGAAATACTTGGAGAAGGACCAAAAGATTTGAAGACTCTGATGAACCAGGCAAGCAGCCCTTTGACCATGATGAACCCTTTTTTATCATAGTAGCATTTCTTTCCGTGATTGTTGAATGCATGATATCTTGAATGGCAACCTTGCTGGGTTTGCATTCGTTGCATACCTCGTTGATACTTGCATCGATCATGACTCTATCCTTGTTTAGAGTTGTGTTGGTGGGTTGTAGAAATACACTATAGTTGTTGGCTGAGCAAAATGGGTCGGAGTTATGCATGGCAAGGAACAAGTGTGGTTTGACATACTTGCAAATAGCCCCAGTGGGTGCAACTAATGCTCCTGGGAGATGATGATGATCTAGGTCACTACTTGGTGGAGAGGTAGTGTACCGAGGCTTGATGAAAGTGTTGTTTACAGGAATGGATTAGATTTAAGATTTTTCCACTGTCCCAACCTCACATGCGCAACCACACTACCCCTTATGGGACGGGGAATTATTGATTACCTAGTTCATGCTAGTATGGATGCCCGCATTACTAGTGACGGGAGTGACGTGGTCACTCTCGGAGCGGGGTCGTGCTTAGATAGGCGGCCATGAATGTTTTCACAGGGCACCGGACACACCGTTGGTACCCCCGTGCATGTGAGATGTGATGAGTATGGGAGTGTGGCTCCACCAGATTAAATTGTGAAAATGATTGGCACGGGGGCTGTTACCAGTCGAGTGGACTCTAGGTTGGTCACGACTAGGGAAAGGTAGTGATCGGGTGCTTAACCCAGGTACTTAAGGTACCGCGGGTCGTGGATGACATGAAAGCTTCCCGGATCTTGTGGTTAAAGTGTGCAACCTCTACAGAGTGTAAAACTATTCGAATAGCCATGTCCACGGTCAAGGACAGTTGGGCAGTGCTGCTTAGACTACGTCCATATGTTTCTGACAAACAACACAGTTTAGTAAACATGTTGATATGATTCGTGAGGAAGTCACGATGAGCTTGATAATGAGTCGTTCATAACTCTTTCCTTGATGTTGATGTCTGTAACCTCCTGATTCTTGTTGCAGACACATTCATGTCCTTGACAAATGATGATCATACTTGCATGAGAATAACTAGCTTTCTGCAAAAATGCCAATTTAGCAGTAGTACCTTGCATAATTATTCTGTTATCACCCTTGGGTTGCTTGCGAGTACATTCTGAGTACTCATTGGCTTTCCACTGGTTATTTTATTGGCCAGGCATGAAGGAACATGATGTGATGAAGAATACTTTGATGACGAACATGCGAGCTAGGACGCTTCCTAGTCAGAATGCCTATTGGGTTAAGGCAGATGACATGGGTCCAAGTTATCAACTAAGATCTCTGCTACGATGATATACTCAAGACTTGACCATAATGGTCCTACTTGTGTAAAACGGTATATATGGATGTAAGACTCTTGTTATTCAGCTTCTGTGTGTTCAGTGAGCATTGATCTCTGGGATCACTATACACGTGCATTTGGTGATCCCGACCTATGAGTCGGGGTCCCCACAGAGCTGGTATCAGAGCCATCCTGACTGTAGGAAGCCTTAATTAGCATGGTCGTTAGATAGGGTAAAACTATTTTCAAAGCTATTACTAATTTTCAAAACTATCTATACTTCTCTTCCCTTCTTTGTTTTTCAAATACTAAGGTAAACTTTCCTTATTGATCTCTCTTCCCCTTCAAAATTTTTGGTCACTAGAACCCTTATGCCCCTAACCACTGGATTCCTTGAAATCCTCGTGGATAGCGTAGATGGAATACACCTTACCCGACGAATGCCCACATCTTCTGAACACAAGATTGGCAACACCACAACAAGACAATGCGAACAGAAGGTACGCCCTCAAGGAATGAGGACATGAAGACCCATAGGATGGTGACACCTTTGAATTCACAACATGATGATGCAACATTGGCTTATGATGATCATGGCATGGGATATGCAAGGTCATGATATACATCCCTAGTAGAGCAACCCTGTCCTTATCATTGTTGTGTGGGCAACCACCGGTGGATGAGAACCTCACCATTTGGAACACCTCACTATAGTGAGCAGAAAAAACGGTTCTCAGCATCCCCCGCTCTCGGAAACGATACTGGCAACGGTGTGTCCGGCAGATTGGACCTCTACTATGCCTAGTTAGTGTCATTACATAAAGGATTGCCTACCTGGTACACTCGATGCCTTAGAAGGCAAAAGGGATTGTCATGATTAAGAAGACAAGAGGAGACCAAGTCAATGCCAACTATGAGGAGCCACCTTCACCCCATCACTTCTATAGGCAAGAAGTTGTCGAAGACTCTTCATGATCAACCTGGATCGTTTCATCAAACAACTACAGGAGACGTAGCGACACCTGAGGAAAACCCAGAGGACTGCACGAGGCACGGAGCAAAGCATGACTACTGAATCCGAGAACCCCTAGAGTAGGATGAGTCGTGTACCCCCTATGCGCAGTCGAGTCCGTATGATGGTTCGAATAGAAGCATGAGTGTGTGTAGCTTGTTTTTATTTGTTTGTGTTTTTATATCAGTCGCCCTCTCTGCCCTAGGCAACAAGTACGTGACTATATCACCTGCCTTATTTTATTGTTTGTGTTTGGCCCTTTTGGCACCCGTTTGTTTGCACTTGCACTATAGAACCCCCTTTAGGCATCCCCCTCCTCTATGCTACTTTTCCCTCTCATCTCTCTCATCAACTGAAGACCAGCAATACAAGATGCACCAAGGATTCTTCCTCTACAACCGACTAGCAATGAAGACTTCTGCCACAACCTCCACGACCAAGTGCAACCCCGTAGAATTATTTTTAACCCTCCAGACTAGAAACCCATTCCTAGACCCTTCGAGACTTCACGAGATACTGCAACACGAACCTTTAATCATGTGCTTAATAACCATGCACAACAATGGGTTCATTATGGAACTAGTGGACACAATGAACGGGCACATTATCATCCTAAGATAGTACCAGAACTGGCGATGCCATAAGGTAGACCAAATTGAGGATATGTGAACAGAGGACAAATGACTTGGTGAGTTTATATTAGTGACCTTGAGGAGTTATGGAGACTTTGGTAGATGATGAGGCTTCCATGTTGTCAGATGACCTTGGTGGGATCAGTTAATAGAATAGCGTAACTTCCAATGCCCCTGAGTAAAATGGATTTAATAGGACAATTATGATCGCAAGCTGAAATTCTTGGAAGTATATGGATTTGACTTAGCCAGGGGATATTGATAAGAGATAGTTGATGTTACGATAATGATTTGGGGAAAAGTGTAGAAATTCTCATTGGACATGAGATTTGGATTTAAGTAGGTGATTCTACTTGAATATAGTTGCTGAGTATGTCTACATGGTTTGGAGTAAATTGGATTTAGACTAATGATCTCGATCATGATACCATGTTTCTCGGTGGACGATAAAACTAGGAGATTGGATTAATTGTCGGAGTTGATTTAGGGATCTAAATATGCCTGGCTTTGGAGTTTACTCAACCATGGTAATGGAAATTGGTGGACAGACTATAGTAAGGCTAGACCTTTTCAAGGATTTAATAATTATAGGATATTAGAAGATTTTGTGGAACACCATAGAGATTGGATTTGTAGAACTACCGGATCATGTAGTGATTGGTGTAGTTAATTGGTTGTTGGAGTTTATTCATAAGAAGGAAACAAGATCTTGGAGTGGCTTACGACGTGTTTCCTTAGGATAGAGATGCTTTATCTTAGACCTTGGAAGAATAGGTTGAGCACTTGGATTGTCACGTTCAAGCTTAGCAGCTTGTATATTCTACCCATGGATTTTTAGGGGCTGACATACATATGAGTTTGGGGGTTGTAGACATATATGATTTTGTTAGACCTCCTCTCGAGAGTCATGAGGAATAATAATAGCATGAGTAATGATTGGAGCTGACCTACACGAGTTGGTACTTTCGGTGGTATAAGGGGATGTGTTTGGAGGACTAGATAGAACAATTGGCATCTCAGGAACTGTGCTCAAGGATGGGATGATAAACATTCACTCACACACTAGAATCCTTGAAACCCTTACGTCTTACCAAGCCACATCATGGTCAGATCATGACCTTGGGCTTGACTCTAGGTCGAGAAGACCCTGACCAATACTCAACCGTGACCACCACCGATACCCCAACCTATACCCTATCTACCACGTGGGCAACTCTTCACGGAGTACTCAAACCAGCTGGACGTCATCGTTATTTGATGATATGCTAGTCTACCCGAAGACGGAAGAAGAACCGTTCAGCTCGTTAGGGGATTTCTGAAGACCGCCATGTCAAGGAAGAAGAACTGCACGAACCACCATCGTCAAGTAGTAAACCTCCGCGTCGAAGACCAGGTGTATCTACATGCCACTTCTCTCAAAGGAACCCAACATTTCCATGACAAGGAAACCCACACCAAGATTCATCGGCCCTCTTCGAGATCACTCCAAGATTTAACAACCCCCTCTGAGATCACTATGAGACGAAGAGAAGACAGTTACCAGCTGGAGTTGCCACCTGATTTACCTAATGTGCACAATGTTTTCCATGCATCACAACCCTAGAAGTGTTTCCAACCTCCTGATAAGCCTGATCTCTGCAAGAACATCGATCGTCAAGCCACCGACCTCCAGCCCAACCTGGCATATGCAAGAAACCCCTTAGCAACCTGGATCAAGCAGCACGTCATACACGAAGCTACACCGTCGAGTACTTCAAGTTTCAATGGAGCACCACTCAGAAGCAGAAGCAGTATGAGGACGTGAAGACTACCCCAAATCCAAGTTTCCATACTCCTTTCCGCGCCGATTTTGGGAATCTCGGGGATGAGATTCTTGTAAGGGGGGTAGGTCTGTCACACCCTGATTTTCATGCCACAACACTTAAGCTAATAAATTATGATAAAATGTGGTTTGACAAAAACTTTTGAGTGTTTTGGTCTTTGCTTGATTTGATTTCTGTGTGTTGGTTGCAAGTGCTCTAAAAATCAAATAAATCCTCCAACTCTTATACTCCTTCTCCTTGATCCAAAACCTTGCCCAATGATCATGTCATGTGTGTAGGACATAAAAATAATTTCTTGGAAAAATATTTTGGCCAAAAAGTATTTTCTAAATTAGGTTTTCCAAAAACCCCTAAATTAAGACTTGAACTACCAAGTACTTAATTAAGGGTGTGAAAAATCTTTCAAAAATTATATTTGACTCCTATTAGATATAGGACACCCAGAAGCCACAAAAATATAATTTTAAAAGTAATTTTCCTATTTTATTTAAAGGCTTTTTATTTAGGCCAGAAATGGTCTTTAATAGGTTAAAATTATTTGAAAGCTTCAAAAATATTTGAGAAAAATCAGAGAAACTCAGTAGACATATATTTTCCATATATAAGAGTTCCAGCACATGGTCATGTTCAAATATTGGACAAAACCTCCCAAAACCATTTTTGCCCATTTCAAGGATTTGAAATATTTCTACGGGAAATATTTTCATAAAAATCCAAAAAAATTCCTTCATGTCACAAATGCCCTATTTGGTGATTTTGCCAAGTATCATGTCTTGGAGAGCCATATAACATCATTAAATCCCCTCAAAACCATTTCTGTCCATTTTGAAGTTTGAGCAACTTTACATTGCCAAACATGTCCAAATGTTCTCAAACCTTGTGAACATGCTCAAATGGTCTATTTATTCATCTAGACCAAATGGAAAAATTTGGAGAGAATGTTATCTTGATCAAAGTGCCCCAAAACCCTTCCTGTCCAAAACCAAATTTGAACAACTCTACATTGGAAACTTTCTCCTTTTGATCTCAACTTTTGTGGACATGTTCAGAACCTCAAATGATGACACTACACCAAGTGGTGCATCAAGGAGAACAGATTTGCATGAATAAATCTTGGGAAGTCCATTTCTGTAGATTTCTAGGGTTTACAAAAGTTGCATTGGCAACTTTGCCCAAATGGACTCAATCTTGGTGGAACCACTTGTTTTCTCATGCCATTTGGCCCTGTCAAGCCTTATGACAAGAGGAGTTCATCTTCTTGCCCAAATCAACAACAAACACCTTCTACCATTTTTCTAAAAACACCAATTTGACCACTTCCACTAATCTCCATGAGTTCTCCTTTTTACCACAACCCCTCCTAGTCCCCCTCTACCTCTGGGTGCTTCCCTGCCCGAGAGGCAATGATGAAGGGGGTAGGGATCCACTTTTCTTTTCTGGGCAGCAGCATTTTCACTCTCTCTCCACCCCTCCTCTCCTCTACTGGCTCCCCAGGGCATCCAATGCCATCTCCAGATTGTTTACTCCCCCCTACAACTACCAGACACAAGTGGACACGCAGGTGCGTGCAAAAAGCCGTGGGTGCCGGCCATTTGCATGCACTGGAGCACGTGGCAGAGCACCCGAGCGTTGACACCGCATCCCACGACCACCTCGAGCCTCTCCCTCACGCCAGTCGAGGTGCCTCGACATCCGCAACATGCCACCGTGCTGTCCCGCTCCTTTCCCTCTCTCTCGCACCCCCTGAGGTACGCGCTAGACGCCGCCCAGCTCGGCCAATGCATGCGCCCATGCCAGGGACTCCCTTGAGCTCGCCCCGTTCCTCCTCTCTCTTCCTGGCGTCCTACTCAACGCCCATGAGCGCCACAAACAGCCTCGAGCCTCCTCCCGTGGCCACCACGGCCATTTCCACGAGTGACCGTAGGCCACGTCCACAGTGAGCCGTGGCCTCGCCATATAAGGCCGCCCCAGACCTTCCTATGGAGCTCCTTTAATCTCTCTCTCTCCCTCGCGAACCCCTGGACCAACCCACTCCCCTCCTCGCGCTCTCCATCCCCCTCCTAGGCCAGAGCCGAGCCGCCGGCTGCTGCTCAAATCCGTAGGCCTCGGCCCCTCTCTCTTCCCCCTGGACAGCCCCGCACCCTCTTGTCACCACCACAAGCCCTTCCCTCGCTGCCGTTCGTCCCCAGGAGCATCGTATGCTCGAAGCCGAAGTTGGCCGATGGCCTCCTCCGCGGTCGTCCAGGCCGTCGCCGCTACGGCTCTCCTCGACAAGCGAGCCATACACCAATGGATGCGGCTCATCCTCCTGAGAACGTCGATGGGAGGAGCGTCGCCGGAGACGCTCTGTTACCCTGGCTATCACCGTTGGGAGTCGCTCCTCCCTTCGGCCAGAGCGCGCGCGGGAGGTTGAGGACGAGCCTGCAGGCGGGCCCCGCTCGTAAGTGGCCCAGCCACCGGGCCACGCTGGCAAGTGGAGGCGGGTTCGCCCTCTCCCACCTTCGACATCACCATGTCGCCCGCGCGGCCGAGCAGCTGGGCCGGCCCACGGCTATCTCTTGCCGGTGCGCAGATAAGGGTAATGCCTCATTTTTCTTTTTATTCTTGTCCACTGAGTTTCTAAAATCCATAGTTCATTCATTTCATGCCCAAATTTGATTACTCATATTTCTACTAGTTCATAAATTCATTCTCTATCACATGGTGTAGTTTGCACATTTTTCTAGAGAACTTTCCTTCACACTTATTTAGTAAACCCCAATTTTCTTAATATTGTCATAACCTTTAGAAAATCACAGAGATCCCATTTTTTATCCAAATTGCATGATTCAAAATCCTAGATGTCTATAAGTTCAAAACTTAGTTTTGGAACATTTTTACTAATACTTTCTGTATCACCTCAAATAATGGTCTATTTCTTCATGTATAGCCAACTTTGCAAATTCATAGAGAATCAATTGAACTCCAAATCTAGTGAAACCAACTCCTAGATGCTTATAAAATCATGATTTTTTAAAAGGGTGCCTTTGCTCATTTTTTCAAAAATACATTTATGTACACTTCTTGCAAATCCATAAACACCTTGATTCCATCCTATCAAAATGTTTAGAAATATCCACTGACCCAATTCCAATGAAACCACTCTGGTTATTTTTCATATAACCAGAGATGTCCTAGAAAATTCAAATTAATATTTTTAGAGCACTTTTATTTTCTGCCTTGTTGTGTTGCTTACTATAATTGTTCCCAACGTTAGTTGACGAAGTAGACGAAATACTTGGAGAAGGACCAGAAGATTTGAAGATTCTGATGAACCAGGCAAGCAGCCCTTTGACCATGATGAACCATTTTTATCATAGTAGCATTTCTTTCCGTGATTGTTGAATGCATGATATCTTGAATGGCAACCTTGCTGGGTTTGCCTTCGTTGCATACCTCGTTGATACTTGGATTGATCATGACTCTATCCTTGTTTAGAGTTGTGTTGGTGGGTTGTAGAAATACGCTATAGTTGTTGGCTGAGCAAAATGGGTCGGAGTTATGCATGGAAAGGAACAAGTGTGGTTTGACATACTTGCAAATAGCCCCAGTGGGTGCAACTAATGCCCCTGGGAGATGATGATGATCTAGGTCACTACTTGGTAGAAAGGTAGTGTACCGAGGCTTGATGAAAGTGTTGTTTACAGGGATGGATTAGATTTAAGATTTTTCCACTGTCCCAACCTCACATGCGCAACCACACTACCCCTTATGGGACGGGGCATTATTGATTACCTAGTTCATGCTAGTATGGATGCCCGCATTACTAGTGACGGGAGTGACGTGGTCACTCTCGGGGCGGGGTCGTGCTTGGATAGGCGGCCATGAATGTTTTCACAGGGCACCGGACACACTGTTGGTACCCCCGTGCATATGAGATGTGATGAGTATGGGAGCGTGGCTCCACCAGATTAAATTGTGAAAATGATTGGCACGGGGGTTGTTACCAATCGAGTGGACTCTATGTTGGTCACGACTAGGGAAAGGTAGTGATCGGGTGCTTACCCCGGGTACTTAAGGTACCTCAGGTCGTGGATGACACGAAAGCTTCCCGGATCTTGTGGGCAAAGTGTGCAACCTCTGCAGACTGTAAAAGTATTCAAATTGCCGTGTCCACGGTCAAGGACAGTTGGGCGGTGCTGCTTAGACTACGTCCGTATGTTTCTAACAAAAACACAGTTTAGTAAAATGTTGATATGATTCGTGAGGAAGTCACGATGAGCTTGATAATGAGTCGTTCATAACTCTTTCCTCGATGTTGATGTCTGTACCCTCCTGATTCTTGTTGCAGACACATTCATGTCCTTGAAAAATGATGATCATACTTGCATGAGAAAAACTAGCTTTCCGCAAAAATGCTAATTTAGCAGTAGTACCTTGCATAATTATTCTGTTATCACCCTTGGGTTGCTTGCGAGTACATTCAAAGTACTCATTGGCTTGCCACTGGTTATTTTATTGGCCAGGCATGAAAGAACAGGATGTGATGAAGAACACTTCGGTGACGAACATGCGAGCTAGGACGCTTCCCAGTCAGAATGCCTGTAGGGTTAAGGCAGATGGCATGGGTCCAAGTTATCAACGAAGATCTACGCTGCGATGATATACTCAAGACTTGACCATAATGGTCCTACTTGTGTAAAATGGTATGTATGGATGTAAGACTCTTGTTATTCAGCTTATGTGTGTTCAGTGAGCAAATATCTCTGGGATCACTGTACACGTGCATTCGGTGATCCCGACCTATGAGTCGAGGTCCCCACATGAACGTATTGCAACACCCGACAACGGGAATCCCTCACGCTTGCGTGACACAGTGAGCACCATAGGACAACACCAATAATAAAACATGCAACTCAAACCAATCACGATCATCAATTAACCCATAGGACAAAACAAATCTACTCAAACATCATAGGATAGCCTTACATCATTTTGAAATAATATATAGCGTTGAGCACCATGTTTAAGTAGAGATTACAGCGGGTAAAAGAGGAGTTACACCTCTGCATAGAAGGGGAAGAGTTGGTGATGAGGGTGGTGAAGTTGGTGGTGTAGATTGCGGTGATGATGATGGCCCCGGCGGCGTTCTGGCGCCACCAGAAGCAAGGGGGAGAGAGCCCCCCTTCTTCTTCTTCTTCCTTGACCTTCTCCCTAGATGGGAGAAGGGTTTCCCCTCTGGTCCATGGCCTCCATGGCTTGGGAGGGGCGAGAGCCCCTCCAAGATTTGATCTGTCTCTCTGTCTCTCTCCCTTTCTGCGTTCCCAGATTCTACCATTTCACCATTTCTTATATATCCAGAGATCTGTAACTCCGATTGGACTGAAACCTTCGCCCAAATTTTTCTCTGAAAATTAGCTTTCTTGTGGCAAAAGAAGAGCCTCAACCGCCTTACGGGGTGCCCACGAGGGTCAGGGGTGCGCCCCCTGCCTCGTGGCCCCCTCGGGCACCGTCTTGTGGTGGTTTTTCTTCCCAAAAATCATAAATATTCCAAAAATGATCTCCGTCTTTTTTTATCCCGTTTGGACTCCGTTTGATATGGGATTTCTGCGAAGCATAAAACATGCAACAAATAGGAACTGGCACTGGGCACTGGATCAATATGTTAGTCCCAAAAATAGTATAAAAAGTTGCCAAAAGTATATGAAAGTTGAATAATATTGGCATGGAACAATCAAAAATTATAGATACAATGGAGACGTATCAGCATCCCCAAGCTTAATTCCTGCTCGTCCTCGAGTAGGTAAATGATAAAAAAGATAATTTTTGATGTGGAATGCTACCTAGCATAATCTTGATCATATGTCTAATCATGGCATGAATATTAAGACACGAGTGATTCAAAGCAATAATCTATCATTTGACATAAAAACAATAATACTTCAAGCATGCCTACCAAGAAATTATGTCTTATCAAAATAACATAGCCAAAGAAAGCTTATCCCTACAAAATCATATAGTTTGGCCATGCTTCATTTTTGTCACACAAAATGCTCCCATCATGCACAACCCCGATGACAAGCCGAGCAATTGGTTCATACTTTTTAACGCTCTTCAGCTTTTTCAACCCTCACACAATACATGAGTGCAAGCCATGGATATAGCACTATAGGTGGAATAGAATATGATGGTGGAGGTTTATGTGGAGAAGACAAAAAGGGAGAAAGTCTCACATCGACGCGGCTAATCAACAGGCTATGGAGATGCCCATCAATTGATGTCAATGCGAGGAGTAGGGATTGCCATGAAATAGACGCACTAGAGCTATAAGTGTATGAAAGCTCAAACTGAAACTAAGTGGGTGTGCATCCAACTTGCTTGCTCATGAAGACCTCGGGCATTTGAGGAAGCCCATCATCGTAATATACAAGCCAAGTTCTATAATGAAAATTCCCACTAGTATATGGAAGTGATAACTCAAGAGACTCTCTATAAGAAGAACATGGTGCTACTCTAAAGCACAAGCGTGGTAAAAGGATAGTAACATTGCCCACATAAGTTATATGGTTGGCACTGGTTATGTGGTGAGATTGTTGAGACCATGAAGATGGTCATTGTTGTGGGAACCAAAGTGTTGGTTTCGTTTGTGATCCGAGAGTGATCACCGTATTGATGATGTTGGTTACGAGGTAACCCGTTTGGTAAGAGAGTCCGAGGGACACGGTGCACAAGCCTGATTCACTTCATGAGTATTCTGTTGTAGACTTACATTTGACCTGCTTAATAATCATGTTATTGTCTGCCATTATGCTTTGACTTGTTGTGAGCTTGCAAGTACATTCAATGTACTGACCTGGCGTGTCATGCCAGATTTCAGGAAAGTCTTACTGGATTGGAGTGCTTCCCGTGTCTAGACCATGTCCACATTGGTGTCCCTGTGCTATGGGGTTCCGCTTCATTGTTGTTCCGCTGCCCCGTAGTTGTCTTGATCGAGGCCCCCTTCATGTTCATTAAATAAGGTACATACTGTTCAGCCGCACCGTGTGTGCCTCTTGGCCTCGCTATCTGATGTGAGTTTCTGCTAGCATCAATAAAGCGGTTGTTTCCTCTAGCATCAATAAAGTAGTTCTTTTCCGTACCCGGTTGTTGTGTGTTGCGAGAAGACTAGTTCTCTAGGCTGGCAATGCAAGATAAAGCGGTTGCTCTAAGCCGGGGTGCCACAAGACTACTGGAGGTAGCTGTTACGTCTCCAACGTATCTATAATTTATGAAGAATTCATGCTATATTATTATCTGTTTTAAAGGTTTATGGGCTTTACTATACACTTTTATATTACTTTTGGGACTAACCTATTAACCGGAGGCCCAGCCCATATTGCTGTTTTATTGCCTGTTTCAATATTTTCAAACAAAAGGAATATCTAACGGAGTCCAAACGGAATGAAACCTTCGGTAGCGTGATTTTTGGAACGAACATGATCCGGGAGAGTTGGAGTACAAGCCAGTGAAGCTTCAAGGAGGCCAGGAGATAGGAGGGTGCACCCCCCTGTCTTCTGGGCTCCTTGTTGCTCCCCCGACTGACTGCTTTCGCCTATATATTCCCATATACCCTAAAAACATCGAAGACGAAGATAGATCGGGAGTTTCGCCGCCGCAAGCCTTTGTAGCCACCAAAAACCTCTCGGGAGCCCGTTCCGGCACCCTGTTGGAGGGTGGATCCCTCACCGGTGGCCATCTTCATCATCCCGGTGCTCTCCATGACGAGAAGGGAGTATTTCACCCTCGAGGCTAAGGGTATGTACCAGTAGCTATGTGTTTGATCTCTCTCTCTCTCTCGTGTTCTCTCTATGGCACGATCTTGATGTATTGCGAGCTTTGCTATTATAGTTGGATCTTATGATGTTTATCCCCCTCTACTCTCTTGTGATGAATTGAGTTTTCCCTTTGAAGTTATCTTGTCGGATTGAGTCTTTAAGGATTTCAGAACAGTTGATGTATGTCTTGCCGTGCTTATCTATGGTGACAATGGGATATCACGTGATCTACTTGATGTTTGTTTTGGTGATCAACTTGCGGTTTCCGCTCATGAACCTATGCATAGGGGTTGGCACACGTTTTCGTCTTGACTCTCCGGTAGAAACTTTGGGGCACTCTTTGAAGTACTTTGTGTTGGTTGAATAGATGAATCTGAGATTGTATGATGCATATCGTATAATCATGCCCACGGATACTTGAGGTGAAAATGGAGTATCTAGGTGACATTAGGGCTTTCATTGATTTGTGTCTTAAGGTGTTATTCTAGTATGAACTCTATGATAGATTGAACGGAAAGAATAGCTTCATGTTATTTTACTACGGACTCTTGAATAGATAGAATAAAAAGGATAACTTTGAGGTGGTTTCGTACCCTACCATAATCTCTTCGTTTGTTCTCCGCTATTAGTGGCTTTGGAGTGTCTCTTTATTGCATGTTGAGGTATTGTTATATGATCTATCTATGTTATTATTATTGAGAGAACTTGCACTAGTGACAGTATGAACCCCATGCCTTGTTTCCTATCATTGCAACACCGTTTACGCTCACTTTTACCACTTGTTACCTTGCTGTTTTTATATTTTCAGATTACAAATACCCATATCTACCATCCATATTGCACTTGTATCATTATCTCTTCGCCGAACTAGTGCACCTATACAATTTACCATTGTATTGGGTGTGTTAGCGACACAATAGACTCTTTGTTATTTGGTTGCAGGGTTGCTTGAGAGAGACCATCTTCATCCTATGCCTCCTACGGATTGATAAACCTTAGGTCATCCACTTGAGGGAAATTTGCTACTATCCTACAAACCTCTGCACTTGGAGGCCCAACAACGTCTACAAGAAGAAGGTTGTGTAGTAGACATCAAGCTCTTTTCTGGCACTGTTGCCAGGGAGGCTAGGTAAGCGGCACTCACACCCCGTCAACTAAGCTCTTTTCTGGCGCCGTTGCTGGGGAGGTGAGTGCTTGAAGTTATATCTTTAGATCTTGCAATCGAACCTTTTTGTTTCTTGTTTTTTCACTAGTTTAGTTTATAAAAGAAAACTACAAAAAAATGGATTTGAGTTTGCCTCATACGCTTCATCTTTTTAATATCTTTCGTGAGTATGATTGTCGGTGTCAAAACCGGAGGATCTTGGGTAGGGGGTCCCGATCTGTGCGTCTATGCGGATGGTAACAGGAGACAAGGGACACGATGTTTTTACCCAGGTTCGGGCCCTCTTGATGGAGGTAAAACCCTACTCCTTCTCGATTAATATTGATGATATGGGTAGTACAAGAGTAGATCTACCACGAGATCAGAGAGGCTAAACCCTAGAAGCTAGTCTATGGTATGATTGTTGTTCGTCCTATGGACTAAAACTCTCCGGTTTATATAGACATCGGAGAGGGCTAGGGTTACACAGAGTCGGTTACAATGGGAGGAGATCTACATATCCGTATCGCCAAGCTGGCCTTCCACGCCAAGGAATGTCCCATCCGGACATGGGACGAAGTCTTCAACCTTGTATCTTCATAGTCCAGGAGTCTGGCCAAAGGTTATAGTCTGGTCATCCGGACACCGCCTAATCCAGGAGTCCCTCAGTAGCCCCTGAACCAGGCTTCAATGACGACGAGTCCGGCGCGCTGATTGTCTTCGGCATTGCAAGGCGGGTTCCTCCTTCGAATACTTCATAGAAGATTTTGATCACAAGGATAGTGTCCGGCTCTGCAAAATAAGTTCCACATACCACCGTAGAGAGAATAATATTTGTACAAATCTATTCTGCTGACGTATTCCGTAGCGTGACATCATGCCACGGCCAAGCCTTCGTTCGAATAGTTTTACTGTCCCACCTCAACGCATTTAGCAAGGAGGTTTCCTGGCGCGTCTTGTCGAAGCAGAGATCGTGTCCCCTTATTCCGGCATTCTCATCAATATGGGCGTGGGTAACCCAACCGCGCCATTAATCACGGCGCTTGGGAGATAAGCGAGTTTTACTAGGCTGGTGGGGTACATAGTTTCGTCCGCCCATATAAGGGGATAAGGATCCACCCTTTCCATCTACGCCTTCTTCCTCCTTTGCTTATCCATTTCCGCGCACTCGAGCTCCAGTGACCAAGTCCGCACTTCCCGCCTCAACCTTCTCCAGCCATGTCCGGAGCAGGAGGTAGGTGGATGGCACATCAAAAAGTTGAGGAAAGCCGGATACTTGTCCAACGACATCGCGCACCGGCTCCCAGATGAGGGGCAGCTCATCCCCACCCCTAGGCCCCATGAGAGGGTGGTGTTCCTCCCCCATTTCCTCCGCGGACTAGGCTTCCCACTCCACCCATTTGTCCGGGGGATCATGTTCTATTATGGCCTAGATTTCCATGATCTGGCCCCAAACTTTGTCCTCAACATCTCGGCGTTTATCGTCGTGTGCGAGGTCTTCCTCCGCATCAAGCCCCACTTCGGCTTATGGCTGAAGATCTTCAATGTCAAGCAGAAGGTAGTGGGCCGCCAACAGTCAGAGTGCGGAGGCGCCATGGTGGGCAAGATGGCCAACATCACATGGCTTGAGGGCTCTTTTTTGGAAACCATCAAAGGGTGGCAATCGCGGTGGTTCTACATCACCGAGCCGCGTGACCCTGAATGGGCAGTGGCCCTCGAATTCCGATTTGGCATCCCCACACGGCTCACCTCCTGGAAAGAGACGGGCCTGTCATGGGGTAATTCGGCAGAGCTGACCGGACTCCAAACCTGCATCAAAGACCTAATTGACAAGAAGGTTAAACTTGTCATCATAGTCCAGGTCATGCTCTTCCGTCGGATCCTCCCGTGTCAACGACGGGCTTTTAACTTGTGGGAATTTGACCCGGCCCAGCACCAAACTTTGTCCAGGCTCTTTGACACAACGCACGAAGATGCCTGGAAGGTGCTATTCAAGGGCTCCGAGGTTCACCCCCCCCATTACCGAGGATCGCGGATTCTGCGCGAAGCGCCAAGCCAGCGTGGTAAGCTTATTTTACCCATTATAGGATACTTGTTTTTCATAGTTTGACTCTATGCGGTATCTAAGCTCCCATTCCTTTAACAGGACTGGCAGAAGAAGTCCGGATAGATCGACTGTCCAGCTCCTTTGCCCGAAGGCCCAGCAGATGCCCGCTTGGCGAAGCTGCTGGTCCCGGCACCTCACGTGGTGCTAGAGAAGAAGACCAAGAAGAAGGCCACGGGAACTCGAAAGAGTTCCCGGCGCCTGGTAGTGTCGGATTCCTCGTTCGATGACTCCGAAGCGCACTCCTCCCACGAAGGCGAGGAGGAGGAAGAAGAGGCCTCTCCCCCTCCAATGGGGGGAGGAAAAAAAGGAAGGCCACCCCAACTAGGGGGGGGGGCGGAGGGTCCAAGAAGGGAAAAACCCTTCTCCCGGACTACTCTACCAACTCCGACGACGGCGAAGAGGAGTGGCCATCCAGGGCCAAGCCCCTAGCAAAATCGTAAGTATCCGGATACCAGAATAACTCATGGTGTTCCTTTACTGTACAGTATCTTCTAACACCGAACATAATCATGCAGTCCGCCCAAGGCCCAACTCGACGCTTCGTCGAGCGGATCCCTGGATTCGTCGGATGTGAATAGTCTTTCACTCCCGACTGCTACCTCCCCTCGCCCCACGGACGGCGCCAAGGTGGAGTCCCAAAAGGGGACGAACTAGGAGGAGGTAGCCCCGGAGGCGCCGCAAGGAGACCTTCCGAATTCCAGGCGCAAAGGGGATAAAACCCCAAAGAGCTCTAAGTCCGGCCCTGGGCCGGACGCCGCACCGGAACCTTCAGTGGTTTCGGAGTCCGGCAGGCGGCCCCCTCGTAAGAAGGGCAAGCCTACGACGCTGGTGACCCCTGTCCAACCGGACGCACCGGACAATTTGCTGGAGGTGCTTAACGGCGCCTCCATCAACGAGGAGCACCGCACTATTATGAGTGCGGTGGTCCAGAAGGTTCAGTCCACCAAGAGCGGGCTGACAGAAGCCTGTGCCAGCCTTCTAACAGGCTTCGAGGTATGTATTTAAGATATGTAAATATATTACCGCATAGAAAGTAGCCCCTGATGCTCAGTTTGGTGTTCGGGAAGAAAAGCCGGACTGAGGATCTAAAAAGATATACGCAGGAGTCTAACATAAATATGTCAATATGAGAATGCAGGCTGCACTGCTGACCTCTACCGCACTGACTGCGGAGGTCGATGCCTTGAAGCAGAGCCTCGAGCGGTCCGAGAACGAGCTCGGCCTTGCCAAGAAGCAGCTCGAGGACAAGGAAGGTAAGTAATACCTGATGTTAGTATATAAAAAATACCTGGTTGCAAAAAATGACAGGACCAACATGGGTGTTACAGGGGCCACAACCGAGGTGGCGACCCTGAAGGAAGCGCTGTCCAAGGCCGAAGACAATGCGGACGTGGAGCGCATCGAGCGAGAAAAGAAGGAGGCGCGAGTGGTGGAGGTGCGGCAAGAGCTCCATACTCTTGTGAAGAAACACGAGAGATTGGAGCTTGAGTCAAAGACTCGAGAGTCCGAGCTTGCCTTGGCCCTTGAGAGCGCCAAATCCGCCAAGGCAGAAGCCCAAAAAGCTATCCAGGAAATTGAGGCGATGAAGAAGATAGCGGCGGGTAAGGCATTCTTTATGCAAAGCAAGCACGTGAAAGTGAATTACATGTTACTTACCTGAGTCCGGAGCTCTCCAGGAGCATTCGCAGATCTACCCCGCAGTGTGTCCGATGCTGCCGCATTCTACCGAGCCGAGGAAGGCAGATCGACGGAGAAGGTGTTCGGGTCCCAGTATGTTGAGGCCGGACACCCAGTGGCCTTGAGCGACCAGCTGAATCAGCTGGTCGAGCTCCATAAGGTAGCTAAACAGGCCATGAAGGGCCTAATAGTATGGCTATGGCCTGGGGAGGTCATGCCCGGGAGCTACTTTGGGCTGGTGAGGCGGCCGGTGGATGCCTGTCCACGGCTTGAAGTCATCAAGTGCTCTGTATGCATCGAAGGCGCCCGTAGGGCCCTTGCCCGTGCTAAGGTACACTAGGGCAAGCCGGATGCTGAGAAGCTGGTGACGGATGGGCCACTGGAGGGGAAGGAGCATCGCAGGCCCGAGATGTATTATGAGGGCGTCGTGAAGGGTGCCCGCCTTGTGGCAAATGAATGTTCCAAGGATTTACTTTTTGAGTAAACTCGCTCGTGTTTATCCTGTGCGCTGAAAACTTGTTCATATCACTAAGCAATGCTTTTTGAATTTAAAATATTACCTTCTGTGCGGCCGTTTATTAAATCTGAGAGATGCGAGTCGTCAGCTTCTGCCCCCATGCCACGAGTGCTGGGGTGTTCGGGATAAACCTGAGCGCTCTTGTTCCCATTCTTGGGTCCTTCGAGGGAGGCGCTCAGCACAACGAACAAGGCAATCGGACTATAATGCTTTATCACTCTCACTTAGCCATAGAATTCTATAATTTTAAATTTCGGTGAAACCCCTAGTATTCGGAAGACCGAGTTCGGGCCGCTATCCACGCATGGGCCGGACAAAGCCAGCTCCTCGCTCTAAGCGGCATAAGTCTTTAGGGACTCAAAAACCTCTCGAACAGCGACTGGCTCTCGCCCTATCATGACGGTCAGTTTTAGCTTTCTCTTCTGAGGTGCTTAACCCAGCTCAACTGGGGCACAATCGCAGTAGTTCTCCCAGCGCTACCTTAGCCGATATAACGGAACGTAAGGTACCAAAACATGGGAGCCGTGCAAACCCAACTATTGACCCAAGACATGATTCGGAGCCGATGCATATAATGCTATAAGTTCGGGGTGCCGCACTCGTGAGAGTGTTCAGACTTCTCACACAATATTCTGGGGTACTTAAGCCCCTGGTGTATTTGCCATACCAAAGTGTACTGTTGCGTAATGTCATAACTGAACATATTTACATAAAAAATGAATGCAATAATAGACAGGAGCTATGTATTGTTTATTAAAAGGCTGTTGTGAAAGCAGAACAATACAAGTAGTGTGATAAGCAAGAGATGGGATTATTTGACCTGTCCCCCTCCAGGGGCAAGCTGCGAGACTTTATGTAAGACAGGTATTTAGCTCGTTATAGAGACCACCTGGACATTCGACGTAGCTTGCTGCCTCCCTGGCTGTTGCATCATGTGTTCGACGATTGTTCTGCCAGACAGGCCTTCCAGAGAGTGGAGTCCTGAAAAAAAATGACAAAATGGGAGCCCCTAGTGCGGTTGAGCCGCATTGTGGGCGTGCCGTGGTTGTGCCCCTCCCCTTATGCCCATGGTATTTCCAAAGCGTAATTATCTACGCATGGTACTGGTTTCGCAATTTCGCAAGGGCTGGGGTTGGGGCCGCACTGCTACACTTGCTCGGAACATGCCAAGAGGTCTTGCTGTAGGTTACTCCGAGCGCGCTTGACGGTGTCCGGACATTTAATAGCTGGACTGGAGAATTGCCTTGATAGGCTACTTTGTACTTCTGCCGCGAGGGCCGCCGTATGCTCGTCCGTTCGGAGAGAGCATTCGGTGTTTCCATTGACCGTAATGACTCCTCGAGGGCCTGGCATCTTGAGCTTGAGGTATGCGTAGTGCGGAACCGCATTGAACTTTGCAAATGCGGTTCGTTTGAGCAGGGCGTGATAGCCGCTGCGGAACGGGACTATGTCGAAGATTAACTCCTCGCTTCGGAAATTATCCGGGGATCCGAAGACCACTTCCAGTGTAACTGAGCCTGTACAGTTGGCCTCTACACCTGGTATGACGCCTTTAAAGGTCGTCTTTATGGGTTTAATCCTTGAGGGATCTATGCCCATTTTTCGCATTGTATCCTAATAAAGCAGGTTCAGGCTGCTGCCGCCGTCCATAAGGACTCTAGTGAGGTGAAATCCGTCAATGATTGGGTCGAGAACCAATGCGGTGAATCTGCCATGGAGGATGCTAGTGGGGTGGTCCCTTCGATCGAAAGTGATTGGGCAGGAGGACCATGGGTTGAACTTTGGGGCGACTGGCTCCAACGCATATACGTCCCTGAGTGCACGCTTCCATTCTCTTTTAGGGATTTGGGTTGCGTATATCATGTTCACCGTCCACACTTGTGGGGGAAAGCCCTTCTGTCCTCTATTGTTCGGCGGCCGGGGCTCCTCCTCATCATCGCTATGCAGCCCCTTGTCTCTGTTTTCGACGCTTAACTTGCCTGCCTGCTTGAACACCCAACAATCCATTTTGGTGTGATTGGCTGGTTTTTCGGGGGTGCCGTCTATCTGGCACAAGCGATCCAGTATTCGGTCCAAATTGGACGGGCCCGGAGTACTTATTTTGAATGGCTTTTTCCGTTGACCGGGTTTAGAGCCTCGGAATCCGGCGTTAAGTGTCGTATCCTCCGCATTGTCGCCATTAATGCGGTGCTTGTGTTTGTTGTGATGCAACCTGCCATTGTTGTCCTTGGTATCCAAATTACCAGGGCTCTTGGTCATGTTATTACTACGAGCTAGCCAGATGTCTTCTCCCGCGCAAAAGCGGGTCATGAGTGTTGTGAGGGCTGCCATGGATTTCGGCTTTTCCTGTCCTAGGTGCCGGGCAAGCCATTCGTCACGGATGTTATGTTTGAAGGCTGCAAGGGCCTCTGCGTCCGGACAGCCGACTATTTGATTTTTCTTGGTTAGGAACCGTGTCCAGAATTGTCTGGCCGATTCATCTGGCTGCTGAATGATGTTGCTTAGGTCATTGGCGTCTGGTGGTCGCACATAGGTGCCCTGGAAATTATCAAGGAATGCGGCTTCCAGGTCCTCCCAGCAACCAATTGACTCTGCTGGCAAGCTGTTAACCCAATGCCGAGCTGGTCCTTTAATCTTGAGTGGGAGGTATTTGATAGCGTGTAGATCATCACCACGTGCCATGTGGATATGAAGGAGATAATCCTCGATCCATACCACAGGATCTGTTGTGCCATCGTATGATTCGATGTTTATGGGTTTAAAACCCTCGGGGATTTGATGATCCATTACTTCATCTATGAAGCATAGTGGGTGTGCGGCGCCTCTGTACTGGGCTATATCACGACGTAGCTCAAGTGAGCTTTGTCTGCTATGTTCGGCCTGGCCGTATTTGTCATATCCGGCATGACGGTTATCGTCACGTGCCATGGGGCGCCCACGCGATCCGTAGATCGATCTTGTTTGCCTTGCCTTGTCCTCCAATATGTTTCACAGGTCTGGCGCATTTCCCCGTGCCTTGGTATTTTTTGAGCGATGCCGGCATGCGGCTTGAGTGGATGGCTGAGAGGCATCTCTGTCGTGGCCACGAGGTGGCCGCTCGGCCGCGTCATGCGCTGGTGATGTAGGTTTAGGTGCTTCCTCCTCCAATCGGGGTAGCAGCCTGCGCTTTGGGTAGCTCTTGGAGGGGCGTTCAAGTTCGTATTCCTCAGCCGCAAGGACTTCAATCCATCTGTCGGCTAGCAAGTCTTGGTCAGCTATAAGCTGCTCTTGTTTTTTCTTGAGGCTGCTCGCCGTGGCCATAAGCCTGTGTTTGAAACGCTCTTGTTCGACGGGATCCTCAGGCACGACAAATTCGTCGTCGTCGAGGCTTTCCTCGTCTTCGGAGGGAGGCATGTAATTATCGTCATCTACCCCTCTGTCTGTCGCTCTCTCATGAGGGCTGGTTTCTCCATCCTCCTGTGCTGAATCCAGCTAGAGGGGGTTGTCTTCGGCACTGTCCGGGGTGTTATTATCTCCCGTGCCAGAATCGCCGTTTTTGCTTTGGCGGGATTTAGTGCGGCGCCGCTGACGCCGGCGCTTAGGCTGCTTCTTGGAGGGGTCATCCTCCGTTGTTCCATCGCCATTCCCTTATTTTGGGGTGTCCACCATGTATATGTCATATGACGAGGTGGCCTTCCAGTGCCCTAGAGGCACTGGGTCTTGGTCGTCTCCTACATCGGCGTCCATACCGTCGATGTCTTCGGAGTCGAAGTCGAGCATGTCGGTTAAATCATCGACAGTGGCTACGAAGTGGGTGGTGGGTGGGATTTGAATTTCTTCATCGTCCGCATCCCAACCTTGCTGACCATAGACCGGCCAGGGCTCTCCTGATAAAGAGAGAGACTTTAGTGAATTCAGAATGTCGCCAAAGGGCGAGTGCTGAAAGATGTCCGCAGCGACGAACTCCATGGTCGGCGCCCAATCGGGTTCGATCGGCAGGGGCGCGGAAGGTTCGAAGTCTGGAAAGGAGTCCGGCACCTTGGACTCACGAGCTTCGCAAAGTACAAGGCTGGTGTTCGCCTCGATCGCTGTAGAGATTGAAGCCCACGAGGCGGTGTCCAGCCACCCGTCCTCGATTGCCGCAGTCGGCTCCGACTAAGGGTCGGAGCGGACACTGGGGCGGCCTCCTGGGCACTGTTCGGCGGCAGAGCTAGATCATGCCCATCGTGACAGTGCGGTGCGCTCGGCTGTGGCTCGAACCCGTCGAAGATCAAGTCTCCACGGATGTCAGCCGTGTAGTTCAAACTTCCAACCTGATGGCAAGGGGCGTAGCTTTCGATCTGCTCCAGATGGCCAAGCCAATTGGCCCGTAGTGCAAAGCCGCCGAATACGAAGATCTGTCCGGGGAGAAAAGTCTCACCCTGGGCCGCGTCGTTGTTGATGATCGGAGGAGCCATCAAGCCTAAAGATGACGACACAGAGTAACTCTCAATGAAAGCACCAATGTCGGTGTCAAAACCAGCGGATCTCGGGTAGGGGGTCCCGAACTGTGCGACTAGGCGGATGTAACAGGAGACAAGGGACACGATCTTTTTACCTAGGTTCGGGCCCTCTCGATGGAGGTAAAACCCTACTCTTGCTTGATTAATATTGATGATATGGCTAGTACAAGAGTAGATCTACCACGACATCAGAGAGTCTAAACCCTAGAAGCTAGCCTACGGTATGATTCTTGTTCGTCCTATGGACTAAAACTCTCTAGTTTATATAGACACCGCTGAGGGCTAGGGTTACACAGAGTCGGTTACAATGGGAGGAGATCTACATATCCGTATCGCTAAGCTTGCCTTCCACGCCAAGGAATGTCCCATCCGGACACGGCACGAAGTCTTCAACCTTGTATCTTCATAGTCCAGGAGTCTGGCCAAAGCTTATAGTCCAGTCATCCGGACACCCCCTAATCCGGGACTCCCTCAATGATGAAAAGGAAAATTGTGCTCAAGTGGTAGAGGAAGAAATCTATAAAATGTTTGGCACTAAATCTTTGTATGATGAGCATGATTGCAATGTTGTTAGTATGAATTCCTTGAATATGCTTGATGCTAATGATATGGAAATCCACAAGCTTAGGGAAGCAATGTTTGATGAAGATGATATTATATGTTCACAAAGTTTTGATGAGAAAATTTATTATGATGAAATCATGCCTCCTATTTATGATGATTATACTGATGAAAGTGGATTTGGAGAGGTCATGACTTTATTTAGTGATGAATCCACTATTTCAGAAGAGGTTCCAATTGATTATGAGAACAAAGTTGCTATCTATGATGATTATTGTGATGACTTGTATGCTATTAAGAATAATGATAACCATGAAACTTGTCATCATGATTTTAATATTCAATTGGATTATGCCTCACATGATAATTATTTTGTTGAGTTTGCTTCCACTACTATTCATGAGAAGGATTTTGCTTATGTGGAGAGTAGTAAATTTTCTATGCTTGTTGATCATGAAAAGAATGCTTTAGGTGCTGGTTATATTGTTGAATTCATTCATGATGCTACTGAACATTATTATGAGGGAGGAATATATGCTTGTAGGAATTGCAATAATATCAAGTTTCCTCTCTATGTGCTTAAAGTTTTGAGGTTGTGCTTGTTTAGCCTTCCTATGCTAGTTGATTATTGTTCCCATAAGTTGTTTGCTCACAAAATCCCTATGCATAGGAAGAGGGCTAGACTTAAATGTGCTAGTCATATGCTTCATGATGATCCCGTTATGTTTCAATTCTTATCTTTTATGCGAGCATCATTGTCATCATCATGCCTAGCTAGAAAGGCACTAAAGAAAAGTGCTTGTTGGGAGACAACCCAATATTTATCCTTACTGTTTTCATGTGTCCACATGATTATTCTACTGTAGTAATCATGTTTTATAGCTTTAGATTCAATAAAGTGCCAAGTAAGACCTTTAGGATAGCTTACGGTGATAGTTGTGTTGATCCTGCTGAGAATCAGAAACTTTTGCACCTAGTAAATTAGTTTTGATAATTCACAGAGACAGGATTTCCATCTGATTATTTTTTCTATGTATTGGTCCAAAAATTTCTTAGGACTTCCTAATTTTGTAGGATTTTTGTATTTCCAGAACTAGACGGTTGATATAGATTACTACAAACTGTTCTGTTTTTGACAGATTCTGTTTTTCTTGTGTTGTTTGCTTATTTTGATGAATCTATGAGTAGTATCAGAGGGAAACCATAGAGAAGTTGGAATACAGTAGATATTACACCATTATGAATTTAGAAGGAGTTCATTACAGTACCTAAGTGGCTGTTTTATTTTCTTATACTAACAGAGCTTACGAGTTTTCTGTAGAGTTTTGTGTTGTGAAGTTTTCAAGTTTTGGGTAAAGATTCGATGGACTATGGAATAAGGAGTGGCAAGAGCCTAAGCTTGGGGATTCCAAAGGCACCCCAAGGTAATATTCAAGGAAAACCAAGAGCCTAAGCTTGGGGATGCCCCGGAAGGCATCCCCTCTTTCGTCTTCGTCTATCGGTAACTTTACTTGAAGCTATATTTTTATTCACCACATGATATGTGTTTTGCTTGGAGCGTCATTTTCTTCTGTTAGTATTTGCTTGCTGTTATTTAAAATAATGTTTTGCATCTATATTTCCAATTAAAATGTCAAGGATAGCCTTTACCATGCTTTTGGTAGTATACATGTTGCTGTTTGAAAACAGAAAGTTTACCGCTGTCGCAAAAATTCCCTAGAAACGTCAGAGAATGGTATAATGTTGAAACTTTTTGCATAATGAGTTCTGATAAATCTTATACAGCATAGTATTTTTATCATAATTTTTGGAGTTAGGGAAGTATGATGAATCTTGCATTCTTTACAGACTATACTGTCTTGGCATATTGCTGTTATGTTTGTATTGTTTGCATGTGTTTGCTTGTTTAATGATTCTATTTGAGGATAGGAGTATTAAATATGCATAGGCATTTAGTATGAAATGTTGAATAATAATTTTAGTGATTTGTTACAGTAGAAAATGATAAGGTTTTGCATTGGTTTATACTAACCTACTCACGAGTTCTTGTTGAGTTTGGTGTGGATGAAGCTTTTTGATAAAAAGAGAAACCATGATATGAGAGGAATTAAGGAGACACAAAAGTTCAATCTTGGGGATGCCCAAGGCACCCCAAAATAATATTTCAAGAAGTCTCAAGCATCTAAGCTTGGGGATTCCCCATTAGGCATCCCACCTTTCTTCTTCAACAACTATCAGTTAGTATCGGTTGAGCCTAAGTTTTTGCTTCTTCACATGAGTTGTGCTGTCCTTGCAATGTCATTTTATCTTGCTTTGCTTGCTGTTTGAATACAATACCAAGATCTGAAATTCTTTAATGAGAGAGAGTCTTCACATAGTTACATAATTATTTATCTACTCATTGATCTTCACTTATATCTTTTTGGAGTAGTTTGTCATTTACTCGTGTGCTTCACTTATATCCTGTGAGTAAATGGTTAAATGAGTTGAATGTCATAAATCTGAAATTATATATGTTTCATTTGCTTATCCCATGGGGAGTAATGACTTCACATCTAAGAAGTAGAGTTTGTAAATTTATTCAAGGTTAGCAAGCATTGTATTGGTCATTTGAACAATTCATGAAACAATATTGAAGGAAGAGAGATTTCACATATAAATATACTATCTTAGACATCTTTATAATTGTGAGCACTCATTAAGTATGACATGCTAAAGAGTTGATGTTGGACATGGAAGACAACATAATGGGTTATGTTTTCTCACGTCTCAATTAAAGTATATTGTCATGGGTCATTCAAACATGTTAAGCTTGCCTTTCCCCCTCATGCTAGCCAAAATTCCTTGCACCAAGTAGAGATACTACTTGTGCTTCCAAATATCCTTAAACCTAGTTTTTGCCACGAGTGTCCACCATACCTGCCTATATGTGGTATTTACCTGCCGTTCCAAGTAAATTTGCATGTGCCAAACTCTAAACCTTCAAATAATAATCTGTTTTGTATGCCAGAATCACTCATGTAGCGACTAGGGGCTGTCAGTATCTTCCATGCTATGTGGGTTATTCTCAAGATGAGTGGACTCCGCTCATCATTCATGAGAAAAATGGCTGGTAACCGGGATGCCTAGTCCCATGATCAAAAGATCAAAATCAAATCAAAAATAATTGCAAACAAAACTCCCCCAGGTTTGATGTTAGTTCGAGGCATCCGTTGTTTCGGGCAAGCCATGGATTGATGATTGTTGGTGGAGGGGGAGTAAAAACTTTTACCATTCTGTTCGGGAACCACCTATAATGTATCTAGTATGGAAGATATTGGGAACTCTTGGTTGTTATGTTGACAATGAGATCATACCTCTCAAAATTATTTATCTCTATTTCAAAATTGAGCTCTGGCACCTCTGCAAATCCCTGCTTCCCTCTGCGAAGGGCCTATCTTTTACTTTTATGCAAGAGTCAAGGTGATCTTCACCTTTCCCTTTCTCATGTTATACTTTGGCAACCACTTCGTGTTGGAAAGATCCTGATATATATATATATATATATATATATATATATATATATATATCCAATTGGGTATAAGTTAGCATGAACTATTATTGTTGACATCACACAAAGGTGAATACTATGGGAGGCAACACTATAAGACCCTATCTTTCTCAGTGTCCGATTAAAACTCCATAACCATTAGTATTGCGTGAGTGTTAGCAATTGTAGAAGACTATATGATAGTTGAGTATGTGGAGTTTGCTAAATTAAAGCTCTAACATAGACCCTTCCCGAAAATAAGATGAATTGTAATTGTTTGATGGCTAAGAATGAAGTTTGCTAGTTTTCAAGAAAGTTTATGGTCTATGCTTTAAACATGTGAATAGCTTGTTACTTGATCTTGAGAAGTTTTATGAGATGAACTACTGTTATGACATATAATCGTCCTAGAAAAGAGGATTGAAATTATCATTGATCAAACTTGTGCACCTTCTAGCATTCACACTTCATAAATTCTTTCTTTATCATTTACCTACTCGAGGATGAGCAGGAATTAATCTTGGGGATGCTGATACGTCTACAACGTATCTATAAATTATGAACCATTCATGCTATATTATTATCTGTTTTGAATGTTTACGAGCTTTATTATACACTTTTATAGTACTTTTGGGACTAACCTATTAACCGGAGGCCCAGCCCATATTGTTGTTTTATTGCCTGTTTTAGTATTTTGAAGAAAAGGAATATCAAACGGAGTCCAAACGGAATGAAACCTTCGGGAGCGTGATTTTTGGAACGAACATGATCCGGGAGACTTGGAGTACAAGTCAGGGAAGCTTCGAGGAGGCCAGGAGATAGGAGGGCGCGCCCCCTATCTCGTGGGCCCCTCATGACTCCCCCGACCGACTTCTTTCACCTATATATTCCCATATACCCTAAAAACATCAAAGACGAAGATACATCGGGAGTTCCACCGCCGCAAGCCTTTGTAGCCACCAAAAACCTCTCGGGAGCCTGTTCTGGCACCCTGCCGGAGGGGGGATCCCTCATGGGTGCCCATCTTCATCATCCCGGCGGTCTCCATGACAAGGAGGGAGTAGTTCACCCTTGAGGCTGAGGGTATGTACCAGTAGCTATGTGTTTGATCTCTCTCTCTCTCTCATGTTCTCTCTATGGCACGATCTAGATGTATCACGAGCTTTGCTATTATAGTTGGATCTTATGATGTTTCTCCCCCTCTACTCTCTTGTGATGAATTGAGTTTTCCCTTTGAAGTTATCTTGTCGGATTGAGTCTTTAAGGATTTGATAACACTTGATGTATGTTTTGTCGTGCTTATCTGTGGTGACAATGGGATATCACGTGATCTACTTGATGTATGTTTTGGTGATCAACTTGCGGGTTCTGCTCATGAACCTAGGCATAGGGGTTGGCACACGTTTTCGTCTTGACTCTCCGGTAGAAACTTTGGGGCATTCTTTGAAGTACTTTGTGTTGGTTGAATAGATGAATCTAAGATTGTGTGATGCATATCGTATAATCATGCCCATGGATACTTGAGGTGACAATGGAGTATCTAGGTGACATTAGGGTTTTGGTTGATTTGTGTCTTAAGGTGTTATTCTAGTATGAACTCTATGCTAGATTGAACGGAAAGAATAGCTTCATGTTATTTTACTACGGACTCTTGAATAGATAGAACAGAAAGGATAACTATGAGGTGGTTTCGTACCCTACCATAATCTCTTCGTTTGTTCTCCGCTATTAGTGGCTTTGGAGTGACTCTTTGTTGCATTTTGAGGGATTGTTGTATGATCTATCTATGTTATTATTGTTGAGAGAACTTGCACTAGTGAAAGTATGAACCCTATGCCTTGTTTCCTATCATTGCAATACCGTTTACGCTCACTTTTACCACTTGTTACCTTGCTGTTTTCATATTTTCAGATTACAAATACGCATATCTACCATCCATATTGCACTTGTATCACTATCTCTTCGCCGAACTAGTGCACCTATACAATTTACCATTGTATTGGGTAGTTGGGGACACAATATACTCTTTGTTATTTGGTTGCAGGGTTGCTTGAGAGAGACCATCTTCGTCCTATGCCTCCTACGGATTGATAAACCTTAGGTCATCCACTTGAGGGAAATTTGCTACCGTCCTACAAACCTCTGCGCTTGGAGGCCCAATAACGTTTACAAGAAGAAGGTTGTATAGTAGACATCAATGGCGAAGGCACCAAGAGAGCCACCCCCTCCCCGGTGACTGGGAAGCCAGTGATGATGGTCCCGTGGAGGGAGGGGAAGAGCGAAAACACGAGGCGACAGGTCACCAGTACGAGACGAATGCATCGGTGCAATCATCCTACGACGTGACGGCCTGCCTCCTGCCTTCTCCGTCTTCCGTGGCTTCATCTTCATCAACACCTCTCCAGGGAAATGCCAACCTCGCGGTCCGGTGCTCCTCTCAAAGAGACGATGTGAGACGAAGATGGCCAAGGCGCTTGGGGCGTATCGCACCCCACCTTGATGGGCAGGAAAGCACCCTCCCCTTCGACGTCACCCCTGGTTCCAAAGGGAGGGACAATGCTGGATTTACCAACAATCGCAAGCCCTGCGCTCCACGCGGGCACTGAGGATTCCGAGAACCTAATCGCCAGGACGACAGGCAGCAAGCGGGGTACCACACTCCCCACTAGGTGGATGGCCAAGGAAAAGGAACCAAGCACTTCACCACAATGAGAAAGCTTGATATATCCCGCGCCACGAACGATCCACCTAACGCGCCACCCCTGGATTTGGACCAAGCTCACTCACCGAACATCGTCATGAACATTCGGTTTCGTGAGCTCTAAGCTAGGGCATGAGGCCCGGGCCCGGGCTCTTCCCATTAGCATAACCCAAGGAAAGCGGAGGATGGAGGAAGAAAGGAATAAGGGTTAATGCCTCCACCTCTCTCTTGCGCCTCTTTTCATAGGCGGAGTGGGGGCTGGGGACTAATTCCCCGGAGCGTAACGGCTACCTCTTGATCTTGCATTGGTTTTCTCTTGAAGAGGAAAGGGTGATGCAGCAAAGCAGCATAAGTATTTCCTTTCAGTTTTCAGAACCAAGGTATCAATCCAGTAGGCGACAATGCAAAAGTCACCGAATACCTGCACAAACAATCAACAACTTGCACCCAACGCGATAAAGGGGTTGTCAATCCCTTCATGGTAACATGCAAAAGTGAGATGTGATAGAGATAGATAAATGGTAAAGTAAATATTTTTGGTATTTTTGGTTTACCGATTCGAAAGTAAAGATTGCAGAATAGCAGATCGGAAACTAGCAAGATGTAAATGAGATTCAATATAATGGAAAAGAGACCCGGGGGCCATAGGTTTCACTAGTGGCTTCTCTCAAGATAACAAATCTTATGACGGGTGAACAAATTACTGCCGAGCAATTAATAGAAAAGTGCATAGTTATGATGATATCTAAGGCAATGATCATGAACATAGGCATCACGTCCGTGTCAAATTGACGACTCCTGCCTGCATCTACTATTACTCCACACATCGACCGCTGATAACCCACAAGTATAGGGGATCGCAACAGTTTTCGAGGGTAGAGTATTCAACCCAAATTTATTGATTCGACACAAGGGGAGCCAAAGAATATTCTCAAGTATTAGCAGCTGAGTTGTCAATTCAACCACACCTGAAAGACTTAATATCTATGGCAAAGTAGTATGGACATTACGGTAACGGTGGCAAAAGTAACAGTAGCAGTTTTTTAACAATGGTAATAGTGGCAACGGAGAAGTAACTAAGGAAAGATCAATATGTGAAAAGCTCGTTGGCAATGGATCAGTGATGGATAATTATGTCGGATGCAATTAATCATGCAACAGTTATAACCTAGAGTGACACAGAACTAGCTCCAGTCATCAATGTAATGTAGGCATGTATTCCGAATATAGTCATACATGCTTATGGAAAAGAACTTGCATGACATATTTTGTCCTACCCTCCCATGGCAGCGGGGTCCTATTGGAAACCAAGTGATATTAAGGCCTCCTTTTAATATAGTACCGGACCAAAGCATTATCACTTCGGGGTCATCACCCGGAGTGGTCCCGACTATTGTCACTTCGGGGTTGCCGGATCATAATACAGAGTAGGTGACTATTGACTTGCAAGATAGGATCAATAACTCACATATATTCATGAAAATATAATAGGTTTAGATCTGAAATCATGGCACTCGGGACCTAGTGACAAGCATTAAGCATGGAAAAGTCATAGCAACATCAATCTTAGAACATAATGGATACTAGGGATCAAACCCTAACAAAACTAACTCGATTACAAGGTAAATCTTATCCAACCCATCACCGTCCAGCAAGCCTACGATGGGATTACTCATGCACGGCGTTGAGCATCATGAAATTGGTGATGGAGGATGGTTGATGAAGATGATGGCGACGGATTCCCCTCTCTGGAGCCTCGAACGGACTCAGGATCAGCCCTCCTGAGGAAGATTTGGGCTTGGCGCTGGCTCCGTATCGTAAAACGCGATGAATCCTTCTCTCTGATTTTTTTTCTCCCCGAAAGTGAATATATGGAGTTGGAGTTGAGGTCGGTGGAGGTCCAGGGGGCCCACGAGGCAGGAGGCGCGCCCTATACCCTCATGGACAGGATGTGGGCCCCCTTACGCTGATTCTTTCGCCAATATTTTTTATTAATTCCAAAACGTGTCTCTGTGGATTTTCAGGTCATTCTGAGAACTTTTATTTCTGCACAAAAATAACACCATGGCAATTCTGCTGAAATAGCGTCATTCCGGGTTAGTTCCATTCAAATCATGCAAGTTAAAGTCCAAAACAAGGGTAAAAGTGTTTGGAAAAGTAGATACGTTGGATACGTATCAACTCCCCCAAGCTTAAACCTTTGCTTGTCCTCAAGCAATTTAGTTGACAAACTGAAAGTGATAAAGAAAAACTTTTACAAACTCTATTTGATCTTGTTGTTGCAAATATGTAAAGCTAGCATTCAAGTTTTCAGCAAAGATTATGAACTAACCATATTCACAATAACACTTAGATCTCATGTTTACTCATATCAACGGCATAATCAACTAGCGAGCAATAATAATAAATCTCGGATGACAACACTTTCTCAAAACAATCATAATATGATATAACAAGATGGTATCCCGCTAGCCCTTTCTGAGACCGCAAAACATAAATGCAGAGCACCCCTGAAGATCAAGGACTGACTAGACATTGTAATTCATGGCAAAAGAGATCCAGTCACAGTCATACTCAATATAAATTAATAGCAATGCATACAAATGACAACGGTGCTCTCTAATTGGTTCTTTTTAATAAGAGGATGATGACTCAACATAAAAGTAAATAGATAAGCCCTTCGTTCAAGGAAGCAGGGATTTGCAGAGGTGCCAGAGCTCGAGTTCTGAAACAGAGATAAATAATATTTTGAGTGGCATACTTTCATTGTCAACATAACTGAAGGAAATATGCCCTAGAGGCAATAATAAAGTTATTATTTATTTCCTTGTATCATGATAAATGTTTATTATTCAAGCTAGAATTGTATTAACCGGAAACATAATACATGTGTGAATACATAGATAAACATAGTGTCACTAGTATGCCTCTACTTGACTAGCTCGTTTATCCAAGATGGTTATGTTTCCTAGCGATGGACAAAAGAGTTGTCATTGATTAACAGGATCACATCATTGGGAGAATGATGTGATTGACTTGACCCATTCCGTTAGCTTAGCACTTGATCGTTTAGTATGTTCCTACTGCTTTCTTCATGACTTATACATGTTCCTATGACCATGAGATTATGCAACTCCCGTTTACCGGAGGAACACTTTGTGTGCTACCAAACGTCACAACGTAACTGGGTGATTATAAAGGAGCTCTACAGGTGTCTCTGAAGGTACATGTTGGGTTGGCGTATTTCGAGATTAGGATTTGTCACTCCGATTGTCGGAGAGGTATCTCTGGGCCCTCTCGGTAATGCACATCACTATAAGCCTTGCAAGCAATGTGACTAATGAGTTAGTTGTGAGATGATGTATTACGGATCGAGTAAAGAGACTTGCCGGTAACGAGATTGAACTAGGTATTGGATACCGACGATCAAATCTCGGGCATGTAAGATACCGATGACAAAGGGTACAACGTATCTTGTTATGCGGTTTGACCGATCAAGATCTTCGTAGAATATGTAGGAGCCAATATGAGCATCCAGGTTCCGCTATTGGTTATTGACCGGAAACGGTTCTCGGTCATGTCTACATAGTTCTCGAACCCGTAGGGTCCGCACGCTTAAGGTTTCGATGACAATTATATTATGAGTTTATGAGTTTTGATGTACCGAAGGAGTTCGGAGTCCCGGATGAGATCGGGGGCATGAGGAGGAGTCTCGAAATGGTCGAGACGTAAAAATTGATATATTGGACGACTATATTCGGAGTTCGGAAAGGTTCCGAGTGATTCGGGTATTTTTCGGAGTACCGGAGAGTTACGGGAATTCGCCGGGGAGTATATGGGCCTTATTGGGCCATACGGGAATAGAGGAGATAGGCCAAAAGGAAGGAGGCCTGCGCCCCCCCCCCCCCCTCTGGTCCGAATTGGACAAGGGGCGCAGCCCCCTTTTCCTTCTTCCTCTCTCCCTCTTTCCCCTTCTCCTACTCCAACAAGGAAGGAGGGAGTCCTACTCCCGGTGGGAGTAGGACTCCCCTTGGCGCGCCTCCTCCCTAGGCCGGATGCCTCCCCCCCTTGATCCTTTATATACGGGGGCAGGGGGGCACCCCATAGACACAACAACACAAGTTGATCTTCGTGATCATTCCTTAGCCGTGTGCGGTGCCCCCCTCCACCATATTCCACCTCGGTCATATCGTTGTGGTGCTTAGGCGAAGCCTTGCATCGGTAGAACATCATCATCGTCACCACGCCGTCGTGCTGACGGAACTCATCCCCGACACCCTGCTGGATCGGAGTCCGGGGATCATCATCGAGCTGAACGTGCGCTGAACTCGGAGGTGTCGTACGTTCGGTGCTTGGATCGGTCGGATCGTGAAGACGTACGACTACATCAACCGCGTTGTCATAACGCTTCCGCTTTCGGTCTACGAGGGTATGTGGACACACTCTCCCCTCTCGTTGCTATGCATCACCATGATCTTGCGTGTGCGTAGGAATTTTTTTTGAAATTACTACGTTCCCCAACAATAACAACCAAGAGATCTCGATATCTTCCATTCTACGCACATTACAGGCGGTTCCCAAACAGAATGGTAAAGTTTATACTCCCTCACCACCAACAAGCATCAATCCATGGCTGGCCCGAAACAACGGGTGTCGTCCAACTAACAACAATCCTGGGGGAGTTTTTTTTTGCAATTACTTTGATTTGATTTGAGCATGGGACTGGGCGTCCCGGTTACTGTCCATTTTCTCATGAATGATGAGCGGAGTCCACTCATCGTGAGAATAACCCACTTAGCATGGAAGATATAGACAGCCCTAGTTGATACATCAGCTATTCGAGCTGCAAAACAGAATTTCGTTTGAAGGTTTAGATTTTGGCACGTACAAATTTACTTGGAACGACAGGTAAATACTGCATATAGGAAGGTATGGTGGACTCATATGGAATAACTTTAGGGTTTATGGAAGTGGATGCACAAGCAGTATTCCCGCTTTGTACAAGTGAAGGCTAGAAATAGACGGGGAAGCGACCAACTAGAGAGAGACAACAGTCATGAACATGCATTAAAATTAACCAACAATGAGTGCAAGCATGAGTAGGATATAAATCACCATGAACATAAATATTGTGGAGGCTATGTTGATTTTGTTTCAACTACATGCGTGAACATGTGCCAAGTCAAGCCACCCGAATCATTTAAAGGAGGATACCACCCTATCATACGACATCACAACTGTTTTAATATCATGTTGGCACGCACGGTAAACCATTATAAACTCCTAGCTAATTAAGCATGGCATGAGCAACTATAATCTCTAATTGTCATTGCAAGCATGTTTCATTCATAATAGGCTGAATCGGGAACAATGAACTAATCATATTTACAAAAACAAGATAGGTCGAGTTCATACCAACTTCTCTCATCTCAGTTATTTCATCATATATCGTCATCATTGCCTTTCGCTTGCATGACTGAATGATGTGGATAATAATAATAGTGCACGTGCATTGGACTAAGCTGGAATCTGCAAGCATTTAATACACAGGAGAAGACAAGGTAATATGGGCTCTTTGTTAGATCAACAATAATGCATATGAGAGCCACTCAACATTTTCATCGTGGTCTTCTCTCTCGACCCCCAAAGAAAAGAAAAGAAATAAAACTATTTACACGGCAAAGCTCCCAACAAGCAAAAGAAGAATGGGAAATCTTTTTGGGTTTTCTTTTAATTTTACTACTACAAGCATGGAATGTAAACTAGCTAAAGGCTACAACTAAATTTTTTTGGTTTTTCTTAAGGTTTTTCAAACACACAAGAAGAAAGCAAGAAAAGAAAATAAACTAGCATGGATAGTACAATGAAAAAGTATGAACACCGACAACTAGAATGAGTGTGTGAACATGAAGTAATGTCGGTGAGAAATACGTACTCCGCCAACCTTAGGCTTTTGGCCTAAGTTGGTATATTCCCACGGATCAAAGCTACCCTCTCCGGTGTACTAAGGAGGGTCCTCGGGGTGCCACTGGTTAGCGAGCTTCTCCGGATCCCACTGATAAACATATTGTCGATAAGGGTCAAGTGGTGGCTCAGGCTCAGGCTCTGGAACTAGTGTCAGATTCCAGTATGCATAAATGTCCTCGGGCAGCATGAGGTACGTGCTTGAAAGTATGTTAAACAAAGAGGGTGCAGGCAAGGTAATAGTCTCATAATGAGTTTTAGCAAATATCAAGTTATACTTAAGCATCTTTTTCTTATTTTTAACAATAAAGTCATGTGCTACCATACTCTTATAGTCTAAAAAAATAGTGGGCACCAACTTTCCTCTTTCTCATGATGCCTAATAGGTATCTCAAAGTGTTTAGCAGGGTGTGGAAGATACCTCCAAAGACGGGGCCCTTTGTACGGTTCAGACTTAACCGTTTACCAACAATAGCGCCTAAACTGAAAGTTGTATCACGAAACAAAGCATGGCGCAAAATAACAAGGTCAGGAGCACTAAGGTTTCCACTGTTCCCGCGACCAATTAAGCATCTATTAGCAAATATCGCAAAGTAACGTAGAACAGGAAAATGTATACTGGTAGTTCTTGCATCCGAAACTTTTATCGTTTCCCCTACCGTAATTCTATCAATAAATCCATCCACATCACTACGACGTCGTTCCTCAATGCTGCCCATGAAGGGAAACTTCCAAACCACATAAAAATCATAGAGTGACATCTCCTTAAACTCATCATATAAATAAAGCTCCACTGAAGCTGGTGATTTTCTAGCATAGAAGTGAAAGTTTTGCACGAAAATATTAGTGAGTAGGAGATACTGTTCACGCTGGTCATGGAGGAAGTCGGCGAGGCCTGCATTTTCAGCCAAATAATAAAAGGCATCATGAATTCCGGCAACCCTTAAGAACGCATCACAAGGCCATTCACATGGCCGGACCTCCGCGTTGGGAGGAAGATTGTATTTGGGATTTTTATTCTCCTCATTCTGCTTGTCCTTTGAGCTTCGGCTCAAGGAGCCCCTCAACAATCTCTTCATCATTTTTTCTGAAATATTTCTGAATTTTTTAGTGACTCAAAATATAAGTGAACTAAACTCAACAAGATTGATAGCAACTACTCTCACAAGTGCCCAGAGGCTATATCATGCATTAAAACTACTTTGGACCATATAAATTTGACATGCAAGCTCAAGAACAGGGTCACCTTAGCAGCAAATTTTTTCAATAAATAAAGCACTAGAACAAAAACTAATTAGATCATTGGAGGAGTCACATACCGAAGAACAATCCCCCAAAGCAGTTTTGTGAATGGAGCTTTGAGCAAGGAGATCGAAAATGGCAGCAAAAATGAGCTAGAACACGGTTTTGAGCTATGGGATGATTTTTCTGGAGGAAGACGAAGTGAGTGGGTGCTGGAATAAGTGGAGGGGGGCCATGTGGGGCCCACGAGGTAGGGGACGCACCCTAGGGGGGTGGGCGCGCCCTGTGCCCTCGTGGCCAAATGGTGGGTCCCCCTGGTGTGTTCTTAGTGCCACGAATTCTTAAATATTCTACAAAAAATCATACTTCATTTTCAGGACATTTGGAGAACTTCTATTTTTGGGGTATTTTTTATTGCATGGATAATTCAGAAAACAGATAGAAAATACTATTTTTGCTTTATTTAATCTAAATAACAGAAAGTAAAAGGAGGGTACAGAGAGTTGTGCTTTCTAGCTTCATCCATCTCATGCTCATCAAAAGGAATCTACTAACAAGGTTGATCAAGTCTTGTTAACAAACTTCTTCTGAATAACATGAAACTAGAGAATTTTCAAATAACACTAGGTTACCTCAATGGGGATATGCATGTCACCAACAATAAGAATATCATATTTCTTTTTGACAGTAGGAAGAGGGAATTCAAAACCTCCAATAGTAATTGTTGAAAATTTTCCAATAGAATTGATACTATGAACTTGAGGTTGTTTCTTTAGAAAGTGTACCATATGCTAATTACCATTAACATGAAAACTGACCTTGCCTTTGTTTGAATCAATAACATCCCCTCCATTATTCAAAAAGGGTCTACCATGGATGATCAACATATTGTCGTCCTCGGGAATATCAAGAATAACAAAGTCCGTTAAAATAGTAACGTTTGCAACCACAACAGGCACATCCTCACAAATACCGACGGGTTTAGCAGTTGATTTATCGGCCATTTGCAAAGAGATTTCAGTAGGTGTCAACTTATTCAAATCAAGTCTACGATATAAAGAGAGAGGCATAACACTAACACTGGCTCCAAGATCACATAAAGCAGTTTTAACATAGTTTCTTTTAATGGAGCATGGTATAGTTGGTACTCTTGGATCCCCTAGTTTCTTTGGTATTCCACCCATAAAAGTATAACTAGCAAGCACGGTGCAAATTTCAGCTTTCGGTATCTTTCTTTTATTTGTAACAATATCTTTCATATACTTAGCATAAGGGTTCATTTTAAGCATATCAGTCAAACGCATATGCAAAAAGATAGGTCTAATCATTTCAGTAATGCGCTCAAAATCCTCATCATCCTTTTTCTTGGATGGCTTAGGAGGAAAAGGCATGGGTTTCGGAACCCATGGTTCTCTTTATTTACCGTTCTTTCTAGCAACGAAGTCTCTCTTATCATAACTTTGATTCTTTGATTCTCGGTTATCAAGATCAACGGCAGGTTCAATCTCGACATCAGTGTTATTGCTAGGTTGAGCATCAACATGAACATCATCATTAACATTATCACTAGGTTCATGTTCATTACCAGATTGTGTCTCGGCATTAGAAATAGAAATATCATTGGGATTCTCACGTGTTTCAGCAACAGATTCACTAGAAGCATGCAAAGTCCTATCATTTTTATTTTTATTTTTCTTATAAGGACTAGGTGCATCAACATTAGTTCTCTGAGGATCTTGCTCAACTCTCCTAGGATGGCCCTAAGGATACAAAGGTTCCTGGGTCATTCTACCACCTCTAGTCATAATTCTAACAACATTATAATTATTTTTATTATTTAACTCATTTAGCAAATCATCTTGTGCCTTAAGCAATTTATATACTTGAGTGGTAACCATGGATGCATGTTTACTAATAAGATTAACGTCACCTTTAACTCTAGACATATAATCACTCAAGTGTTCAACCATATAAGCATTACGTTTCAATTGTCTACCAACATAAGCATTGAAGTTTTCTTGTTTAACAATAACATTATCAAACTCATCCAAACATTGGCTAGCGGACTTATTACGAGGGATATCACCTTCATCAAATCTATAGAGAGAACTTACCTTTACTACCCGTGTCGGGTTATCAAGACCATGTATTTCTTCAATAGGTGGCAAATTCTTAACATCCTCAGCTTTAATACCTTTTTATTTCATAGATTTCTTCGCCTCTTGCATATCTTCAGGACCAAGAAATAGAATACCCCATTTCTTTGGAGTTGGCTTTGGAGTTGGTTCAGGAAGTGTCCAATGATTATGATTGCTCAATATATTATTCAATAGTAGTTCAGCTTGCTCAATAGTTCTCTCCCTGAAAATACAAACAACACAACTATCGAGGTGGTCTCTGGAAGCAACGGTTAGTCCATTATAAAAGATATCAAGTATTTATTTTTTCTTGAGAGGATGATCAGGCAAAGCATTAAGTAATCGGAGAAGCCTCCCCAAAGCTTGTGGGAGACTCTCTTCTTCAATTTGCCCAAAATTAAATATTTCCCTTAGGGCAGCTTGTTTCTTATGAGCGGGGAAATATTTTGCAGAGAAGTAAAAAATCATATCCTGGGGACTACACGCACAAACAAGAGCAAGAGAATTAAACCATATCTTAGCATCACCCTTTAATGAGGAAGGAAACAATTTAAGGATATAGTAGTAGCGGATTTTTTCCTCATGAGTAAATAGGGTGGCTATATCATTTAATTTAGTAAGATGTGCCACAACAGTTTCAGATTCATAGCCATAAAAAGGATAAGATTCAACCAAAGTAATTAACTCATGATCGATAGAGAAATCACAATCCTTATCAGTAATACAGATAGGTGAAGTAGCAAAAGCAGGGTCATATTTCATTCTAGCATTCAGAGACTTTTCTTTCAGCTTATCTAAAAGTTTCTTAAGATCATATTTATCTTTCAAGCAAAAAGGTCTCTAGAAGTTTCTTCATCTAGAACATAACCCTCGGGCACTACAGGCAATTCATATCTAGGGGGAGAATCTTCATCACCACTTTCATCAATATTATCAGTTTCAATAATTTCATTCTCTCTAACCCTAACAAGTTGTTTATCAACAAATTCACCTAATGGCACAGTATTATCAAGCTGAGAAGTAGTATCATCATAAGCATCATGCATAGCAGAAATTGGCATCATCAATAACATGCGACATATCAGAATCAATAGCAAGTGCAGGTGTAGGTGTCGCAAATTTACTCATAACAGAAGGTGAATCAAGTGCAGAGCTAGATGGCAGTTCCTTACCTCCCCTCATAGTTGAGGGAAAAATCTTGGTTCCTTCATCTTTCAAGTTCCTCATAGTGATCAACAGATATAAATCCCAAGTGACTCAAAGAATAGAGCTATGCTCCCCGGCAACGGGGCCAGGAAAGAATCTTGATAACCCACAAGTATAGGGGATCGCAACAGCTTTCGAGTGTAGAGTATTCAACCCAAATTTATTGATTCGACACAAGGGGAGCCAATGAATATTCTCAGGTATTAGCAGCTGAGTTGTCAATTCAACCACACATAAAAGACTTAAAATCTGCAGCAAAGTATTTAGTAGCAAAGTAGTATGGAGGTAATGGTAACGGTGGCAAAAGTAATAGTAGAGGTTTTGTAATAATCGTAACAGTGGCAACGAAGAAGTAACTAAGCAAAGATCAATATGTGAAAAGCTCATGGGCAATGGATCAGTGATGGATAATTATGTCAGATGCAATTCATCATGCAACAGTTATAACCTAGGGTGACACAGAACTAGCTCGAGTTCATCAATGTAATGTAGGCATGTATTCCGAATATAGTCATACGTGCTTATGGAAAAGAACTTGCATGACATATTTTGTCCTACCCTCCCGTGGCAGCGGGGTCCTATTGGAAACTAAGGGGTATTAAGGCCTCCTTTTAATAGAGTACCGGACCAAAGCATTAGCACTTAGTGAATACATGAACTCCTGAAACTATGGTCATCACCGGGAGTGGTCCCGACTATTGTCACTTCGGGGTTGCCGGATCATAACACATAGTAGGTGACTATTGACTTGCAAGATAGGATCAAGTAATCACATATATTCACGAAAACATAATAGGTTCAGATCTGAAATCATGGCACTCGGGCCCTAGTGACAAGCATTAAGCATGGCAAAGTAATAGCAACTTCAATCTTAGAACATAATGGATACTAGAGATAAAACTCTAACAAAACTAACTCCATTACAAGGTAAATCTTATCCAACCCATCACTGTCCAGCAAGCCTACGATGGGATTACTCACGCACGGCGTTGAGAATCATGAAATTGGTGATTGAGGATGGTTTATGATGACGATGGCGACGGATTGCCCTCTCCGGAGCCCCGAACGGACTACAGATCAGCCCTCCCGAGGAAGATTAGGGCTTGGCGGTGGCTCCATATCGTAAAATACGATGAATCCTTCTCTATGGTTTTCTTCTCCCCGAAAGTGAATTGATGGAGTTGGAGTTGAGGTCAGTGGAGGTCCAGGGAGCCCACGAGGCAAGGGGCGCGCCTTAGGGGCGCGCGCCTTGCGCCCTCGTGGACAGGTGTGGGCCCCCTTACGCTGATTCTTTCGCCAATATTTTTTATTAATTCCAAAACATGTCTCCGTGGATTTGTAGGTGATACGTCTCCAACGTAGCTATAATTTTTTATTCTTCCATGCTATTATATTACCCGTTTTGGATGTTTATGGGCTTTATTTTACACATTTATATCATTTTTGGGACTAACCTACTAACTGGAGGCCCAACCCGTATTGTTTTTTATTTGCCTATTTCAGTATTTCGAAGAAAAGGAATATCAAACGGAGTCCAAATGGAATGAAACCTTCGGGAGCGTGATTTTTGGAACAAACATGATCTAGAGGACTTGGAGTGCAAGCCAAGAAGCAGCCGAGGCGGCCACGAGGGTGGAGGGCGAGCCCACCCCTACAGGGCGCGCCCCCCTATCTTGTGGGCCCCTCGGGTGGCGACCGACCTACTTCTTCCTCCTATATATAACCACGTACCCCAAAAACATCCAGGGAGCCAACGAAAAGCAGTTTCCACCGCCATAACCTTCTGTATCCGCGAGATCCCATCTTGGAGCCTTCGCTGGTGCTCCACCTGAGGGGGAATCGACCACGGAGGTCTTCTACATCAGCACCATAGCCCCTTTGATGAGTTGTGAGTAGTTTACCACAGACCTTCGGGTCCATAGTTATTAGCTAGATGGCTTCTTCTCTCTTTTTGGATCTCAATACCATGTTCTCCCCCTCTCTTGTGGAGATCTATTCGATGTAACTCTTTTTGTGGTGTGTTTGTCGAGAGCCGATGAATTGTGGGTTTATGACCAAGTTTATCTATGAGAAATATTTGAATCTCCTCTGAATTATTTTATGTATGATTGAGTTATCTTTGCAAGTCTCTTCGAATTATCAATTTGGTTTGGCATACTAGATTGATCTTTCTTGCAATGGGAGAAGTGCTTAGCTTTGGGTTCAATCTTGCGGTGTCCTTACCCAGTGACAATAGGGGTTGCAAGGCACGTATTGTATTGTTGCCATCGAGGATAAAAAGATGGGGTTTATATCATATTGCATGAGTTTATCCCTCTACATCATGTCATCTTTCTTAATGCGTTACTCTGTTCTTATGAACTTAATACTCTAGATGCATGCTGGAGAGCGGTCGATATGTGGAGTAATAGTAGTAGATGCAGGCAGGAGTCGATCTACTTGTCACGGACGTGATGCCTGTATACATGATCATACCTAGATAATCTCATAATTATTCGCTTTTCTATCAATTGCTTGACAGTAATTTGTTCACCCACTGTAATACTTATGCTATCTTGAGAGAAGCCACTAGTGAAACTTATGGCCCTCGGGTCTATCTTTTATCATATAAGCTTTCAATCTACTTTTATTTGCATCTTTACTTTTCCAATCTATATTATAAAATACCAAAAATATATTTCTCTTATCATACTAGCTCTATCAGATCTCACTTTCGCAAGTGGCCGTGAAGGGATTGACAACCCCTTTATTGTGTTGGTTGCGAGTTATTTGTTTGTTTGTGTAGGTGCGTGGGACTTTTGAGGAGCCTCCTACTGGATTGATACCTTGGTTCTGAAAAAGTAAGGGAAATACTTACGCTACTATTGCTGCATCACCCTTTCCTCTTCAAGGAAAACCAACGCAAGCTCAAGACGTAGCAAGAAGGATTTCTGGCACCGTTGCCGGGGAGGTCTTCGCTCAAGTCAAGACATACCAAGTACCCATCACAAACTCATCTCCCTCGCATTTACATTATTTGCCATTTGCCTCTCGTTTTCCTCTCCCCCACTTCACACTTGCCATTTTATTCGCCCTCTCTTTCCCAAGCTCTCTCTTTTTCATTTGCCTTTTTCTGTTTGCTTGTGTGTTGGATTACTTGTCGCCATGGCACAAGATAATACCAAATTGTGTGATTTCTCCAATACTAGTAATAATGATTTCCTTAGTACTTCGATTTCTCCTCTTAATGATGTTGAGTCTTTTGAAATCAATACTGCTTTGCTGAATCTTGTTATGAAAGATCAATTCGCCGACCTTCCTAGTGAAGATGTCGCTACCCATCTAAACAACTTTGTTGATTTGTGTGATATGCAAAAGAAGAAAGATACGGATAATGATATTGTTAAATTGAATTTATTTCCGTTTTCACTTAGAGATCGTGCTAAAGTTTTGTTTTCGTCTTTGCCTAAGAATAGTGTTGACTCTTGGAACATGTGCAAATATGCTTTTATCTCTAAATATTTTCCTCCTGCTAAGATTATCACTCTTAGGAACGATATTATGAATTTTAAAAAACTTGATCATGAGCATGTTGCCCAATTTTGGGAAAGAATGAAATTGATGATTCAAAATTGCCCTACTCATGGTTTGAATTTATGGATGATCATACAAAAAATTTATGCCGGTTTGAACTTTGCTTCTAGAAATCTTTTAGATTCGGCTGCGGGAGGCACGTTTATGGAAATCACGTTAGGAGATGCTACAAAACTTCTTGATAATATTATGGCTAATTATTCTCAATGGCATGCCGAAAGATCTACTAGTAAAAAAGGGCATGCTATAGAAGAAATTAATGTTTTGAGTGAAAAGATGGATGAACTTATGAAATTGTTTGCTACTAAGAATGCTCCTCTTGATCCCAATGATATGCCTTTGTCTACTTTGATTGAGAATAATAATGAATCTATGGATGTGAATTTTGTTGGTAGGAATAGTTTTGGAAACAATAGAGGAAACTTTAATCCTAGACTGTTCCCTAGTAATTTCTCTAATAAATATGGAAATTCCTACAATAATTCTTATGGTAATTTTAATAATATGCCCTCTGATTTTGAGAATAGTGTGAAAGCATTTATGATTTCTCAAAAGAATTTTAATGCTTTGCTTGAAGAAAAATTGCTCAAAGTTGATGATTTGGCTAGGAACGTTGATAGACTTTCGCTTGATGTTGATTCTCTTAAACTTAGATCTACTCCTCCTAAGCATGATATCAATGAGTCTCTCAAAGCCATGAGAATTTCCATTGATGAGTGCAAGGAAAGAACCGCTAGATTGCGTGCTAAGAAAGATTGCTTTGTAAAGGCATGTTCTTCTAGTTTCTGTGAAAATAATGATGAAGATCTTAAAGTTATTGATGTGTCCCCTATTAGATCTTTGTTTTGCAATATGAATCTTAATAATAATGGGACTGGAGATGAGTCAACTTTAGTTAGAAGGCGTCCCAATAATTCGGAGTTTTTAGATCTTGATGCTAAATTTGGTAAAAGTGAGATTGGAGAGGTCATGACTTTAAATATCATTGAACCCGCTATCTCGCTTTTCAAGGAATTTGATTATGATAATTGTTCTTTAGAAGGTTGTATTTCCTTGTTGCAATCCGTTGTTAATTCTCCTCATGCTTATAGTCAAAATAAAGCTTTTACCAAACATATTGTTGATGCCTTGATGCAATATTATGATGAAAACTTTAATTTGGAAGTTTCTATACCTAGAAAACTTAATGATGAGTGGGACCTACTATAAAGATTAAAATTAAAGATCATGAGTGTTATGCTTTGTGTGATTGGGTGCTAGTGTTTCCACGATTCCGAAAACTTTATTTGATATTCTAGGTTTCCATGATCTTGATGATTGCTCTTTAAATTTGCAACTTGCGGATTCCACCATTAAAAATCCAATGGGAAGGATCAATGATGTCCTCGTTGTTGCAAATAGAAATTTGGTGCCCGTAAATTTTATCGTTCTTGATATAGATTGCAATCTTTCTTGCCCTTTTATTCTTGGTTGACCTTTCCTTATAAAGATTGGCGCGATTATTGATATGAAGGAAGGGAATATTAGATTCCAATTTCCATTAAGGAAGGGCATGGAGCACTTTCCCAGAAAGAAAATTAAATTACCTTATGAATCTATCATGCGAGCTACTTATGAATTGAGTGCCAAAGATGGCACTACTTAGATCTATCTTCGCTTCAATGCCTAGCTAGGGGTGTTAAACGATAGCGCTAGTTAATTTGTGTTTTTGTTTTTGTTTCTGTTTAGTAATAAATTTTGCATCTACCTTCTGTTTAGATTTGTTTTTATGTTTTAATTAATGTTTGTGCCAAGTAGAACCTATAGGATAACCTATGGTGATAGTTAATTTTTTTCTGCTAAAAACAGAAACTTTGCAGGACTTCCTATTTTGGTAACATTTTTAGAGTTCCAAAAGTTTGTGTTAGTTACATATTTCTACACACTGTTCTGTTTTTGACAGATTCCGTTTTTCGTGTGTTGTTTCCTTATTTTGATGCATCTATGGCTAGTTTTAAGTGGTATGAACCATAAAGAACTTGAAATACAGTAGGTTTAACACCAATATAAATAAAGAATGAGTTCATTACAGTACCTTATGTGGTGGTTTTGCTTTCTTTCACTAACGGAGCTTATGAGATTTCCTGTTGAGTTTTGTTTTGTGAAGTTTTCAAGTTTTGGGTAAAGATTTGATGGACTATGGAATAAGGAGTGGAAAAAGCCCAAGCTTGGGGATGCCCATGGCACCCCAAGATATCCAAGAGTAGCCAAAAGCCTAAGCTTGGGGATGCCCCCGGAAGGCATCCCCTCTTTCGTCTTCGTTCATTGGTAACTTTACTTGGAGCTATATTTTTATTTGCCACATGATATGTGTTTTTCTTGGAGCGTCGTGTATGATATTAGTATTTGCTTTTTAGTTTAACACAATCATCCTTGCTATAAACACCTTTTGGGAGAAGCCCACTTGATTGAAATTTATTAGAATACTCTATGTGCTTCACTTATATGTTTTGAGCTAGATAGTTTTTGCTCTAGTGCTTCACTTATATCTTTTAGAGCACGGCGGTGGCTTAATTTTGTAGAAATTGCTAGTCTCTCATGCTTCACTTACATTATTTTGAGAGTCTCTTAGAACAGCATGGTATTTTCTATGGTTATAAAATTGGTCCTAGAATGGTAGGCATCCAAGTTGGGTATAATAAAAACTATCATAGGAAGTGAATTGGATGCTATGATCAATTTGATACTTGATAATTGTTTTGAGATATGGAGGTAGTGATATTATAGTCATGCTAGTTGGGTGATTATGAACTTAAAGAATGCTTGTGTTGAAGTTAGCAAGTCCCGTAGCATGCACGTATGGTTAAAGTTGTGTAACAAATTTGAAACATGAAGTGTCCTTGGATTGTGCATCCTTATGAGTGGCGGTCAGGGACGAGCGATGGTCTTTTCCTACCAATCTATCCCTCTAGGAGCATGCGCGTAGTGCTTTGTTTTTCATGACTTCTAAATTTTTGCAATAAGTATATGAGTTCTTTTGACTAATGTTGAGTCCATGGATTATACGCACTTTTACCTTTCCATCATTGCTAGCCTCTTCGGTACCGTGCATTGCCCTTTCTCACCTTGAGAGTTGGTGCAAACTTCACCGGTCCATCCAAACCCCGTGATATGATACGCTCTATCACACATAAATCTCCTTATATCTTCCTCAAAACAGCCACCATACCTACCTATTATGGCATTTCCATAGCCATCCGAGATATATTATTGCCATGCAACTTTCCACCGTTCCATTTATCATCATGACACGCATTACTATTGTCATATTGCCATTGCATGATCATGTAGTTGACATCGTATTTGTGGCAAAGCCACCATGCATAATTTTTCATACATGTCACTCTTGATTCATTGCACCATCCCGGTACATCGCCGGAGGCATTCATATGGAGTCATATCTTGTTCTAGTTTCGAGTTGTAATTCATGAGTTGTAAATCAATAAAAGTGTGATGATCATCATTATTAGAGCATTGTCCCCAAAAAGAAAAAAAGAAAGGCCAAAAGAAAAAAAAGGCCAAAAAAAGAAAGGCCAAAAGAAAAAAATAAAAGCCCAAAAAAGAAAAAAAAGAAAAAGAAAGAAAAAAATAAAAATAATAAAAAGGGAGCAATGTTACTATCTCTTTTCCATACTTGTGCTTCAAAGTAGCACCATGTTCTTCATATAGCGAGTCTCATATGTTTTCACTTTCATATACTAGTGGGAATTTTTCATTATAGAACTTGGCTTGTATATTCCTACGATGGGCTTCCTCAAAATGCCCTAGGTCTTCGTGAGCAAGCAAGTTGGATGCACACCCACTAGTTTTCTTTTGTTGAGCTTGCATACATTTATAGCTCTAGTGCATCCATTGCATGGCGATCCCCACTCCTCATGTTGACATCAATTGATGGGCATCTCCATAGCCCGTTGATTATCCTCGTCAATGTGAGACTTTCTCCTTTTTGTCTTCTCCACACAATCCCCATCATCATATTCTATTCCACCCATAGTGTTATATCCATGGCTCACGCTCATGTATTGCGTGAAAGTTGAAAAAGTTTGAGATTATTTAAGTACGAAACAATTTCTTGGCTTGGCATCGGGGGTGTAGAATTTGGGAACATTTTTGTGTGACGAAAATGAAGCATAGCCTAACTATATGATTTTGTAGGGATGAACTTTCTTTAGCCATGTTATTTTGAGAAGACATGATTGCTTTTATTAGTATGCTTGAAGTATTACTATTTCTCTTGTCAATATGAACTTTTATTTTGAATCATTTGGATCTGAACATTCATGCCACAATAAAGAAAATTACATTGAGAAATCTGCTAGGTAGCATTCCACATCAAAAATTCTGTTTTTACCATTTACCTCCTCGAGGACGAGCAGGAATTAAGCTTGGGGATACTTGATAGGTCTCCAATGTATCTATAATTTTTGATTGTTCCATGCTATTATATTACCCGTTTTGGATGTTTATGGGCTTTATTTTACACATTTATATCATTTTTGGGACTAACCTACTAACTGGAGGCCCGGTCCGTATTGCTGTTTTTTTGCCTATTTCAGTATTTTGAAGAAAAGGAATATCAAACTGAGTCCAAACGGAATGAAACCTTCGGAAGCGTGATTTTTCGAAAAAACGTGATCCAGAGGACTTGGAGTGCAAGCCAAGAAGCAGCCGAGGTGGCCACGAGGGTGGAGGGCGCGCCCACCCCTACAAGGCGTGCCCCCTATCTCGTGGGCCCCTCGGGCGGCCACCGGCCTATTTCTTCCTCCTATATATACCCACGTACCCCGAAAACATCCAGGGAGCCAACGAAAAACAATTTCCACCGCCGTAACCTTCTGTATCCGCGAGATCCCATCTTGGAGCCTTCGTCGGCGCTCCGCTGGATGGGGAATCGACCATGGAGGGCTTCTACATCAACACCATAGCCCCTCCGATGAATTGTCAGTAGTTTACCACCGACCTTCGGGTCCATAGTTATTAGCTAGATGGCTTCTTCTCTCTTTTTGGATCTCAATACCATGTTCTCCCCCTCTCTTGTGGAGATCTATTCGATGTAACTCTTTTTGCGGTGTGTTTGTCGAGATCCGATGAATTGTGGGTTTATGATCAAGTTTATCTATGAGAAATATTTGAATCTCCTCTGAATTCTTTTATGTATGATTGAGTTATCTTTGCAAGTCTCTTCGAATTATCAGTTTGGTTTGGCGTACTAGATTGATCTTTCTTGCAATGGGAGAAGTGCTTAGCTTTGGGTTCAATCTTGAGGTGTCCTTACCCAGTGACAATAGGGGTTGCAAGGCACGTATTGTATTGTTGCCATCGAGGATAAAAAGATGGGGTTTATATCATATTGCATGAGTTTATCCCTCTACATCATGTCATCTTTCTTAATGTGTTACTCTGTTCTTATGAACTTAATACTCTAGATGCGTGCTGGATAGCGGTCGATGTGTGGAGTAATAGTAGTAGATGCAGGCAGGAGTCGGTCTACTTGTCACGGACATGATGCCTATATACATGATCATACCTAGATAATCTCATAATTATTCGCTTTTATATCAATTGTCTACAGTAATTTGTTCACCCACCGTAATACTTATGCTATCTTGAGAGAAGCCACTAGAGAAACCTATGGCCCCCGGGTCTATCTTTTATCATATAAGCTTTCAATCTACTTTTAATTGCATCTTTACTTGTCCTATCTATTTTATAAAATACCAAAAAATATTTATCTTATCATACTATCCCTATCAGATCTCACTTTCGCAAGTGGCCGTGAAGGGATTGACAACCCCTTTATTGCATTGGTTGCGAGTTCTTTCTTTGTTTGTGTAGGTGCGTGGGACTTTTGAGGAGCCTCCTACTGGATTGATACCTTGGTTATCAAAAACTGAGGGAAATACTTACGCTACTATTGCTGCATCACCCTTTCCTCTTCAAGGAAAACCAACGCAAGCTCAAGATGTAGCACACGCCACCGCTCCACCTCACAAGCAACGCACGTCGTCGATCCGTGTGGTGTCAAGCTCCAAAGTGACTAAGTGGCTGCTATATGCCACATGGCGGCCACTTCCTACAGAAAATACATATAATCGACACCCCTCCTACGATGTGTCGAGCGAGTAGGCGCAAAGCTGGCAAAACAGCCCGGCAGGGCCTCCCGGGGAAGCTATGATGTGACGTTGAGCGACGCATTTAATGTGCTCTGTCAGCCTGCAGAGTTAGGTATGATAGCACTATTTGCTATCTAATCAGTGCATAATGACTGATTTGCCACTGTGGTAACCCCTCGATCTATAAAAGGAGGCCCATGACGGCCATAGAGAGGATTCGGACCCTTGTATACCTATACGCGTGTAGCCATTCTCGTCCCAAGGCGACCCTGTCGGGCAAGAACGTTGTGTTATCCACCCGAGTCCACCATCAATCCACCAAAGCAGGAGTAGGGTTTTACGCCTCGCGGCAGCCCGAACCTGGGTAAAAACTGTCTGTGTGATCTCTACCATGTTGTCCCATGCTCCTCCACTCTTTGTGCAACATGCCACCCCCCGCCAAACCAGAAAGGGGCTCATGGCCCCATAGGTGGCCGTGGTTTCCCATGAAAAGAGGTGACTGGGGAACCTGTGCCGTTCGGGTATCCAACTGGACTGCCTGGCTACCCAAGGATATCTACCAGGTTCAGATCGGGCCGCCACTCACCTGGTGTTAACGTCCATGAATGGGAAAGTACACGCGAAGAGTCACCCTACCGCTCGAGAGGGCGAAAGGGTATGTTTTGTTTCCTTCCTCCTACGCGGCATGGGATTTCCTATCCAACCTTTTCTTCGGGGTTTGCTTGAGTTCTATGGAATACAACTCCACCACCTCACCCCAACTCGATTCTATACATCACGGGGTTCGTTGCTCTCTACGAGATGCACCTCGGATGCGAGGCACACTTTGAGCTATGGACGAAGTATTTTTGCAAGTGCCTTGCTCCCTAGATGAGAGGCTGTTTGAAGTGGGAGCGGCCGTGGTCTGTCGAATCCAAGGAACCAGCTACCCATCTGGTACACCTCGGGAGGATAGAGAGGTCTGGCCATTCGTGTGGTTTTATATACAAGACCTCCCACTCCTTGACCCAGTTCGGTTGGTACTTCCCCCGTTTTCCTGAAGCCCCCAAAGAGGCGCTATGGCTGGAGAAAACAAAGTACCACTCAAGAGGAGGGTGCCGATGTAATAAAACTGGCGGCTCAGATAAAGCTGTTGTTGAGCACTAGCCTCACCGTACTAGATGTGATAGCTATGACGATCAACCGAAGAGTCCAGCCACTACGACAGCACCAACACCTATGGTGTATGTGCAATGGGGAGGAGGCCACCTCCCAATCAATTCAGAAAAGCTTTTTTTATCAAACGGCCTTTGGGACAGCATTAGCCGGTACCTACCAAGGGTCGGCAGAGGATTTTGCCTGGTGTCAATTCCGGGACGGGCTATCCTACTACAACCCTGCCGACATAGTAAGTAATCCAACATTTCCTTGTCCATCCGAGTTGTTCTAATAGTTAACTCATCTAACCAACCATTTGCTGAGTCCGTATAGTGATGGAGGCGCTGGATAGAGACTGTAAGCAGTCCCGCACCCGAACCGAGACTTACCGTTGAGCGGAGGACCACATTTTTCATGAAGATGAGGAACTTGCCCCTTATTTGTGAAGGGAGGAAGTTTTATCTAGAGAGCCTTAACAACTCGAGGGTGTCCGTCACCCATGACATGCCGGAGACAAGGCCGGCCGCATTGGTAAAGCCTTCTACCTCTACTCGAAAACGAGCTCCTCGCCCTCAAACCCTAGCCCCCTGACCTCCCCTCCAAAGGAATGCTACTTGTGAGCTGCGTTGGGATTTCCCCGAAGAGGAGGGGATGATACAGTACAATAGAGATACGTATTTCCCTCAGTTATGAAACCAAGGTTATCAATCTAATAGGAGAACCAAGCAACACTATGTAAATAGTACCTGCACACAAACAATAAATACTCGCAACCTAACGTGTAGAGGGGTTGTTAATCCCTCAACGGTATTGAGATAGATTAAATTGTATAGGTTTTGGTAAGTTTATCTAACAAAAATACAAAATAAAATAAATAAAAGAAAATTGCAGCAAGGTATTTTTGGGTTTAATATATGATAGAAAATAGACCCCGGGGCCATAGTTTTCACTAGAGGCTTCTCTTGAGAAAATAGCATACGTTGGGTAAACAAATTATTGTTGGGCAATTGGCAGAAAAGGAAATAATTATGATGATATCCAAGGCAATGATCATGTATATAGGCATCACGTCCAATATTAGTAGGCCGAAACGATTCTGCATCTACTAGTATTACTCCATACACCGACCGCTATCCAGCATGCATCTAGTGTATTAAGTTCATGGAAAAGGGAGTAATGCATTAAGAAAGATGACATGATATAGACACAATAAACTCACGTATGCATAAACCCCGTATTTTTACCCTTAATAGCCATGATACATACGTGTCATGTCTCTTTCTGTCACTAAGATTGAGCACCGCAAGATCAAACCCATCACAAAGCACCTCTTCCCATGGCAAGATAACTCAATCTAGTTGGCCAAACCAAACCAATAAATTGCAGAAGAAATATGAGGCTATATAAATCATGCATAAAAGAGTACAGAGAAAACTCAAATAATATTCATGAATAGATCTGATCATAAACTCACAATTCATTAGATCCCAACAAACACACCGGCAAAAGAGCTACATCAAATAGATCTCCAAGAACATCAAGGAGAACATTGTACTAAAGATAAAAAAGAGCGAAGAAGCCATCTAGCTACTAAGTACGGACCCGTAGGTATGTGGTAAACTACTCACGCATCATCGAAGGGGCAACAAGGATGATGATGAAGGAAATATGCCCTAGAGGCAATAATAAAGTTATTATTTATTTCCTTATATCATGATAAATGTTTATTATTCATGCTAAAATTGTATTAACCGGAAACATAATACATGTGTGAATACATAGACAAACATAGTGTCACTAGTATGCCTCTACTTGACTAGCTCGTTAATCAAAGATGGTTAAGTTTCGTAACCATAGACATGAGTTGTCATTTGATTAACGGGATCACATCATTAGAAGAATGATGTGATTGACTTGACCCATTCCGTTAGCTTAGCACTTGATCATCTAGTATGTTGCTATTGCTTTCTTCATGACTTATACATGTTCCCATGACTATGAGATTATGCAACTCCCGTTTACCGGAGGACCACTTTGTGTGCTACCAAATGTCACAACGTAACTAGGTGATTATAAAGGAGCTCTACAGGTGTCTCCAAAGGTACATCTTGGGTTGGCATATTTCGAGATTAGGATTTTTTACTCCGATTGTCAGAGAGGTATCTCTGGGCCCTCTCGATAATGCACATCACTATAAGCCTTGCAAGCAATGTGACTAATGAGTTAGTTGCAACATGATGTATTACGGAACGAGTAAAGAGACTTGCTGGTAACGAGATTGAACTAGGTATTGGATACCGACGATCGAATCTCGGGCAAGTAACATACCAATGACAAAGGGAACAATGTATGTTGTTATGCGGTTTGACCGATAAAGATCTTCGTAGAATATGTGGGAGCCAATATGAGCATCCAGGTTCCGCTATTGGTTTTTGACCGGAGACGTGTCTCGGTCATGTCTACATTGTTCTCGAACCCGTAGGGTCCGCATGCTTAAGGTTTTGATGACAGTTATATTATGAGTTTATGAGTTTTTATGTACCAAAGGAGTTCGGAGTCCCGGATGAGATCGGCGATATGACGAGGAGTCTCGAAATGGTCGAGACGTAAAGATTGATATATTGGACGACTATATTCGGAATTCGGAAAGGTTCCAAGTGATTCGGGTATTTTTTGGAGTACCGGAGAGTTACGGGAATTCGCCGGGGAGAAGTATTGGGCCTTATTGGGCCATACGGGAAAGAGAGAGGGGCTGCCTAGGGCAGGCCACGCCCCCCCCCCCCCCCAAGGCCTAGTCCGAATTGGACTAGGGGGAAGGGCTGCGCCCCCTCCTTCCTTCCCTTCCCTCCCCCCCTTCCTTGACTCCTACTCCTACTACTTGGAGGGGGGGGGGAATCCTACTCCCGATCGGAGCAGGACACCTCCAGGGCGCGCCATAGGGGCCGGCCCTCTCCCCCTCCTCTCCTCCTTTATATACGGGGGTAGGGGGGCACCCCAGAGACACAACAACAATTGATCCCTTGGATCTCTTAGCCGTGTGCGGTGCCCCTCTCCAAAATAGTCCACCTCGATAATATATTAATGGTGCTTAGGCGAAGCCCTGCGACGGTAAAACATCAAGATCGTCACCATGTCATCGTGCTATCGAAACTCTCCCTCGACACTCGGTTGGATTAAAGTTCGAGGGATGTCATCGAGCTGAACGTGTGCTAGAACTCGGAGGTGCCGTAGTTTCGGTGCTTGATCGGTCGGGCCGTGAAGACGTACGACTACATCAACCGCGTTGTTCTAACGCTTCCGCTTTCGGTCTACGAGGGTATGTGGACACACTCTCCCCTCTCGTTGCTATGCATCACCATGATCTTGCGTGTGCGTAGGAATTTTTTTGAAATTACTACGTTCCCCAACAGTGGTACCAGAGCCTAGGTTTTATGCGTTGATGTTATATGCACGAGTAGAACACAAGTGAGTTGTGGGCGATACAAGTCATACTGCTTACCAGCATGTCATACTTTGGTTCGGCGGTATTGTTGGATGAAGCGGCCCGGACCGACATTACGCGTACGCTTACGCGAGACTGGTTCTACCGACGTGCTTTGCACACAGGTGGCTGGCGGGTGTCAGTTTCTCCAACTTTAGTTGAACCGAGTGTGGCTACGCCCGGTCCTTGCAAAGGTTAAAACAGCACCAACTTGACAAACTATCGTTGTGGTTTTGATGCGTAGGTAAGAACATTTCTTGCTAAGCCCGTAGCAACCATGTAAAACTTGCAACAACAAAGTAGAGGACGTCTAACTTGTTTTTGCAGGGCATGTTGTGATGTGATATGGTCAAGACGTGATGCTATATTTTATTGTATGATATGATCATGTTTTGTAACCGAAGTTATCGGCAACTGGCAGGAGCCATATGGTTGTCACTTTATTGTATGAAATGCAAACGCCCTGTAATTGCTTTACTTTATCACTAAGCGGTAGCGATAGTCGTAGAAGCAATATATGGCGTAACGAAAATGATGCTACGATGGAGATCAAGGTGTCGCGCCGGTGACGATGGTGATCACGACGGTGCTTCGGAGATGGAGATCATAAGCACAAGATGATGATGGCCATATCATATCACTTATATTGATTGCATGTGATGTTTATCCTTTATGCATCTTATCTTGCTTTGATTGACGGTAGCATTTTAAGATGATCTCTCACTAAATTATCAAGAAGTGTTCTCTCTGAGCATGCACCGGTGTGAAAGTTCTTCGTGCTGAGACACGACGTGATGATCGGGTGTGATAGGCTCTACGTTCAAATACAATGGGTGCAAAACAGTTGCACACGCGAAATACTCAGGTTAAACTTGACGAGCCTAGCATATACAGATATGGCCTCGGAACACGGAGACCGAAAGGTCGAGCGTGAATCATATAGTAGATATGATCAACATAGTGATGTTCATCATTGAAAACTACTCCATCTCACGTGATGATCGGACATGGTTTAGTTGATTTGGATCACGTGATCACTTAGATGACTAGAGAGATGTCTGTCTAAGTGGGAGTTCTTAAGTAATATGATTAATTGAACTTAAATTTATCATGAACTTAGTCCTGGTAGTATTTTGTAAATTATGTTGTAGATCAATAGCTTGCGTTGTTGCTTTCATATGTTTATTTTGATATGTTCCTAGAGAAAATTGTGTTGAAAGATGTTAGTAGCAATGATCCGAATTGGATCCGTGATCTGAGGTTTATCCTCATTGCTGCACAGAAGAATTATGTCCTTAATGCATCGCTAGGTGACAGACCTATTGCAGGAGTAGATGCAGACGTTATGAACGTTTGGCTAGCTCACTATGATGACTACTTGATAGTTTAGTGCACCATGCTTAACGGCTTAGAATCGGGACTTCAAAGACGTTTTTGAAACGTCATGGACCATATGAGATGTTCCAGGAGCTGAAGTTAATATTTCAAACAAATACCCGAGTTGAGAGATATGAAGTCTCCAACAATTTCTATGTCTAAAAGATGGAGGAGAATTGCTCAATTAGTGAGCATGTGCTCAGATTGTCTGGGTACTACAATCGCTTGAATCAAGTGGGTGTTAATCTTCTAGATAAGATAGTGATTGACAGAGTTCTCTAGTCACCATCACCAAGTTAGTAGAACTTTGTGATGAACTATAGTATGCAAGGGATGACAAAAATGATTCCCGAGCTCTTCGTGATGTTGAAAACAACAAAGGTAGAAATCAAGAAAGAGCATCAAGTGTTGATGGTTGACAAGATCACTAGTTTCAAGAAAAGTGCAAAGGGAAAGAAAGGGGAACTTCAAGTAGAATGACAAGCAAGTTGTCACTCCCACGAAGAAGCCCAAAGATGAACCAAAGCCTGAAACTGAGTGCTTACACTGCAAAGGAAATGGTCACTGGAAACGGAAATACCCTGAATATTTGGTGGATAAAAAGGATGGCAAATTGAACAAGGGTATATTTGATATACAGGTTATTGATGTGTGCCTTACTAGTGTTTATAGTAGCCCCTGAGTATTTGATATTTGTTCGGTTGCTAAGATTAGTAACTCGAAACAGGAGTTACAGAATAAATAGAGACTAGTTGAAGGGGAAGTGACGATGAGTGTTGGAAGTAGTTCCAAGATTGATATGATCATCATCGCACACTCCCTATACTTTCGGGATTAGTGTTGAACCTAAATAAATGTTATTTGGCGTTTGCGTTGAGCATGAATATGATTTGATCATGTTTATTGCAATAAGGTTATACATTTAAAATAAGAGAATAATTGTTGTTCTGTTTAAATGAATAAAACCTTTTGATGGTCATACACCCAATGAAAATAGTTTGTTGGATCTCGATCGTAGTGATACACATATTCATAATATTGATGCCAAAAGATGCAAAGTTAATAATGATAGTGCAACTTATTTGTGGCACTGCCGTATGGGTCATATCGGTGTAAACCGCATGAAGAAACTCCATAAAGATGGATTTTCGGAATTATTTGGTTATGAATCATTTGATGCTTGCGAACCGTGTCTTTTGGGCAAGATGACTAAAACTCCATTCTCTGGAACAATGGAACGAGCTACTGACTTGATGGAAGTAATACATACCGATGTATACGGTCCAATGAGTGTTGATGCTCGTGGCGGGTATCGTTATTTTCTGACCTTCACAAGATGAATTGAGCAGATATGAGTATATCTACTTAATGAAGCACAAGTCTGAAACATTTGAAAAGTTCAAAGAATTTCAGAGTGAAGTGGAGAATGATCGTAACAAGAAAATAAAGTTTCTGCAATTTGATCGCGGAGACAAATATTTGAGTTACGAGTTTGGTCTTCAATTTAAACAATGTGGAATAGTTTCACAAACTCATGCCACCTGGAACACCACAGCTTAATGGTGTGTCTGAACGTCATAACAGTACTTTATTGGATATAGTGCAATCTATGATGTCTCTTACCGATTTACCACTATCGTTTTGGGGTTATGCATTAGAGACAGCTGCATTCACTTTAAATAGGGCACCATCAAAATCCGTTGAGACAACGCCTTATGAACTGTGGTTTGGCAAGAAACCAAAGTTGTCGTTTCTTAAAGTTTGGGGATGCGATGCTTATGTGAAAAAATTTCAACCTGATAAGCTCGAACCCAAATCGGAAAAGTGCGTCTTCATAGAATACCCAAAGGTAACTATTGGGTACACCTTTTATCACAGATCCTAAGGCAAGATATTCGTTGCTAAGATGGATCCTTTCTAGAGAAGAAGTTTCTCTCGAAAGAACTGAGTGGGAGGAAAGTAGAACTTGATGAGGTAATTGTACCTTCCCCCTTATTGGAAAGTAGTTCATCACAGAAATCAGTTCCAGTGATTCCTACACCAATTAGTGAGGAAGTTAATGATGATGATCATGAAACTTCAAATCAAGGTTCTACCAAACCTCGTAGGTCTTCCAGAGTAAAGATCCGCACCAGAGTGGTACGGTAATCATGTTCTGGAAGTCATGTTACTAGACCATGATGAACCTATGAACTATGAGGAAGCGATGATAAGCCTAGATTTCGCGAAATGGCTTGAGGCCATGAAATCTGAGATGGGATCCATGTATGAGAACAAAGTGTGGACTTTGGTGGAGTTGCCCGATGATCGGCAAGCCATAGAAAATAAATGGATCTTCAAGAGGAAGACGTACACTGGCAGTAGTGTTACTATCTACAAAGCTCGACTTGTTGTGAAAGGTTTTTCGACAAGTTCAAGGTGTTGACTACAATTAGATTTTCTCAACTGTAGCGATGCTTAAGTCTGTCCGAATCATGTTAGCAATTGCCACATTTTATGAAATCTGGCAAATGGATGTCAAAACTGCATTCCTTAATGGTTTTCTTAAAGAAGAGTTGTATATGATGCAACCAGAAGGTTTTGTCAATCCTAAAGGTGCTAACAAAATGTGCAAGCTCCAGCGATCCATCTATGGACTGGTGCAAGCATCTCAGAGTTGGAATATACACTTTGATAAGTTGATCAAAGCATATAGTTCTATACAGACTTACGTTGAAGCCTGTATTTACAATAAAGTGAGTGGGAGCACTACCGCCTTTCTGATAAATATATGTGAGTAACATATTGTTGATCAGAAATGATGTAGAATTTTTCTGGAAAGCATAAAGGAGTATTTGAAAGGAGTTCTTTAAAAGAAAGACCTCAGTAAAGCTACTTATGTATTGAGCATCAAGATCTATTGAGATAGATCAAGACGCTTGATAAGTTTTTCAATAAGTACATACCTTGTCAAGATTTTGAAATAGTTCAAAATGGAACAGTCAAAGAAAGAGTTCTTGCCTATGTTGCAAAGGTGTGAAATTGAGTAAGACTCAAATCCCGACCACGGCAGAAAATAGAAAAGAGAATGAAAGTCATTCTCTATGCCTCTGTCATAGGTTCTATAAAGTATGCTATGTACCAGACCTATTGTATACCTTGCTCTGAATTTGGCAAGGGAGTACAATAGTGATCTAGAAGTAGATCGCTGGACATTGGTCAAAATTAACCTTAGAGAAATAAGGAGATGTTTCTCAATTATGGAGGTGATAAAAGAGCCCATCGTAAAAAGTTACAACGATGCAAGCTTTTACACCAATCCAGATGACTCTAAGTATCAATCTGGATACATATTGAAAGTGGGAGCAATCAGCTAGAGTAGCTCCATGCAGATCATTGTGGACATAGAATATTTGCAAAATACATACGGCTCTGAATATGACAAACCCGTTGACTAAACTTCTCTCACAAGCAAAACATGATCATACCTTAGTACTCTTTGGGTGTTAATCACATAGCAATGTGAACTAGATTGTTGAGTCTAGTAAACCCTTTGGGTGTTGGTCACATGATGATGTGAACTATGGGTATGAACACATATAGATGTGAATATTAGTGTTAAATCACATGGCGATGTGAACTAGATTATTAACTCTAGTGCAAGTGGGAGACTGAAGGAAATATGCCCTAGAGGCAATAATAAAGTTATTATTTATTTCCTTATTTCATGAGAAATGTTTATTATTCATGCTAGAATTGTATTAACCGGAAACATAATACATGTGTGAATACATAGACAAACATAGTGTCACTAGTATGCCTTTACTTGACTAGCTCGTTAATCAAAGATGGTTAAGTTTCCCAACCATAGACATGAGTTGTCATTTGATTAACGGGATCACAACATTAGAAGAATGATGTGATTGACTTGACCCATTCCGTTAGCTTAGCACTTGATCGTTTACTATGTTGCTATTGCTTTCTTTATGACTTATACATGTTCCCATGACTATGAGATTATGCAACTCCCATTTACCGGAGAAACACTTTGTGTGCTACCAAATGTCACAACGTAACTTTGTGATTATAAAGGATCTCTATAGGTGTCTCCGACGGTACATGTTGGGTTGGCGTATTTCGAGATTAGGATTTGTCACTCCGATTGTTAGAGAGGTATCTCTGGGCCCTCTCGATAATGCACATCACTATAAGCCTTGCAAGCAATGTGACTAATGAGTTAGTTGCGAGATGATGTATTACGGAACGAGTAAAGAGACTTGCTGGTAACGAGATTGAACTAGGTATTGGATACCGACGATCGAATCTCTGGCAAGTAACATACCGATGACAAAGGGAACAACGTATGTTGTTATGTGGTTTAACCGATAAAGATCTTCGTCGGATATGTGCGAGCCAATATGAGCATCCAGGTTCCGCTATTGGTTATTGACCGGAGACGTGTCTCGGTCATGTCTACATTGTTCTCGAACCCGTAGGGTCCGCACGCTTAAGGTTTCGATGACAGTTATATTATGAGTTTATGAGTTTTGATGTACCAAAGGAGTTCGGAGTCCCGGATGAGATCGGGGATATGACGAGGAGTCTCGAAATGGTCAAGACGCAAAGATCGATATATTGGACGACTATATTCGGAGTTCAGAAAGGTTCCGAGTGATTCGGGTATTTTTTGGAGTACCGGAGAGTTACGAGAATTCGCCGAGGAGAAGTATCGGGCCTTATTGGGCCATACGGGAAAAAGATAGGGGCTGCCTAGGGCAGGCCGCGCGCCCCCAAGGCCTTGTCCGAATTGGACTAGGGGGAAGGGCTGCGCCCCCTCCTTCCTTCCCTTCCATCTCCCCCTTCCTTGACTCCTACTCCTACTACTTGGAAGGGGGGAATCCTACTCCTGCTGGGAGTAGGACTCCTCCAGGGCGCGCCATAGGGGCCGGCCCTCTCCCCCTCCTCTCCTCCTTTATATACGGGGGCAGGGGGGCACCCCAGAGACACAACAACAATTGAATCCTTGGATCTCTTAGCCGTGTGTGGTGCCCCTCTCCACCATAGTCCACCTCGATAATATCATAGCGGTGCTTAGGCGAAGCCCTGCGACGGTAAAACATCAAGATCGTCACCACACCGTCGTGCTGACGGAACTCTCCCTCGACACTCGGCTGGATCGGAGTTCGAGGGATGTCATCGAGCTGAACATGTGCTAGAACTCGGAGGTGCCGTAGTTTCGGTGCTTGATCGGTCAGGCCGTGAAGACGTACGACTACATGAACCGCGTTGTTCTAACGCTTCCCCTTTCGGTCTATGAGGGTACGTGGACACACTCTCCCCTCTTGTTGCTATGCATCACCATGATCTTGCATGTGCGTAGGAATTTTTTTGAAATTACTACGTTCCCCAACAGATGAAGCACCCCTCCGGGATCGTTGCTCCCTTCGGCAGAGTGCTGGAAAAGGCCTCTTGATTGGATCTCGTGGTCCTGAAACTTGCGGCGGCAGAAAAAGTATTTTGTCGACTCCCCTTGGGTTTTAGGGATTTTAGAGTATTTAGAGTCAGAGGTAGGTCAAGGCAGTGGTCATGGGCCCCAGTATCCACCAGGGCGCCCCTGAGGCCCCTGGCGCACCCTGGTGCGTAGTAGGCCCCACGAGCCTCTTCTCGTGGCCAACATGAGCTTCCAAGGTCTCTTCTTGACAGAAAAAATCTCTAAAAAGTTACGTGGCAGTTGGACTTCGTTTGGTATTGATATTCTGCACACTAAAAAACTGGCAATGGGCACTAAGTTAATAGGTTAGTCCCAAAAATGATATAAAGTTGCTAGTAAATGTATATGAAACATCCAAGATTGATAATATAATGACATGGAACAATAAAAATTTATAGATATGTTGGATATGTATCAGCATCCCCAAGCTTAATTCCTGCTCGTCCTCGAGTAGGTAAATGATAAAAACAGAATTTTTGATGTGGAATGCTTCTTATCATGTTCATCACATATTCTTTTCTTTTGTAGCGTGGACATTTGGACTTTAAATGATTCAAAGAAATAGTCTATAATTTGACATAAAGACATCAATACTCAAACATATCAACAAGTAACCATGTCTTTCAATATATCAACACTAAAGAAAGCTATCCCTAGTCCATTATGCTCAATCATTGATCCAGTCATGACACTCAAATATTAGCTATATCCAATGCACACGTATGATAATAGTGTTCCCTAGTTGGTGCTTTATAAGAGAAGATGGAGACTCAATAAAAATAAAAATTCCATAGAAGTAAATAGATTGGTCCTTCATAGAGGGAAGCAGAGATTTGTAGAGGTGCCAGAGCTCATAGCTTAAATTGAGAGATAAAATTGTTTTGGGAGGCTTGCTTTTCCTATCAATAAAATCGATCGAGAATTCGCAATTTCCATCCTAGATAAATCATAGGCGGTTCCCAAACATAAAATAAAGTTTATTTCCTTTCCACCATTCTTTCACAATCCATGGCTAATTGTATCCACGGGTGCCGTCCATACCAACACTTTCCAAGGAATTTATTATCATAATTTTTTTTCATTTTGGGACTGGGCATCCCTATTACCCGCCACACTCGTGCAATGACAAGTGAATAAACACTCATATTGAGAATGGAAAATATTGGCCACCCCTGCCACTTCATGAGTGGTACAGGCACACAAAAAGGAAATTCATTTGAAAACTAGAGTTGGCACATAGAAATTTACTTGGAACGACATGAAAATACCATATATAGGTAGGTATGGTGGACTCATTTGGCACAAATTTGGGTTTAAGGAGTTGGATGCACAAGCAGTATTCCGCCTTAATACAAATGAAGGCTAGCAAATAGATTGAGAAGCGACAACCAAGAAACGTAAACAATCATAAACGAGCATTAAACATAACTAACACCGAATAATGCACCACAAGTAGGATATAACTTCATTGCATAATTATTGACTTTCGTTCTTGCATAGGGAATCACAAACATTAACACCAACATTCTTACTAAAGCATAATTACTCACCAACATGACTCATATATTACTATCTCCATATCGCAAAACTATTCCAAGGAATCAAGTTTTAATATCCAATGATCTTCATGAATTTTTTTATTATATCCCTCTTGAATATCTATCACTTTGGGACCAAATTCATACCTCATGCAAATTACCATTACTATTCTTATAACTCTCAAAAAGATCTAAGTGAAGCACGAGATCATAAATATTTCTTTGAAACATTTCAACTCTCAAAATAATATAAGTGAAGCATGAGAGCACATTTCTTTAAAATTCTTCAACTCTCAAAAAGATATAAGTGAAGCGTGAGAGCAAATGTATTTAAAAATTTACTAACTCTCAAAATAATATAAGTGAAGCAAGAGAGTTGATTTCTTTAAAATCTAACCACCACAGTGCTCCAAAAGATATAAGTGAAGTACTAGACCAACTACATAGCTCAAAAAAATTTAAGTGCAGCATATAAAGCAATTCTAACAAATCATGATATGCATGTGGCTCTCTGAAACAAGTGTGTTCAGCAAGGATGATTGTGACAAACTAAAAAGCAAAACAAGCAAAGACTCATATAATACAAGACGCTCCAAACAAAACTCGTGATATGTGACGTATAAAAATATAGCTCCAAGTAACCGATGATCGTTAGAAGGAATAGGGGATGCCTTCCGGGGCATCCCCAAGCTTAGTTGCTTGGGAGTCCTTGAATATTACCTTGCAGTTCCTTGAGCATCCCCAAGCTTAGGCTTTTGCCACTCCTTAGTCCTTCATCCATCGTGATCTCACCAAAACTTGAAAACTTCAATCACAAAAAACTTAAAAATACCTTCGTGAGATCCTTTAGTATAATAAAGCAAATTACCACTTTAAGTACTGTTGCAAACCCATTCATATTTTACCATTGCATTATACCTACTGTATCTAACTTTACCATGGCTTATACCCCCCATACAATCCATAGATTCATCAAAATAAGCACACAATGCAATGAAACAGAATGTGTCAAAAATACAATAGTCTGTAGTAATCTGAACTTTGGCTATGCTTCTGTAACTCCAAAATTTCTAAAAATTAGGGAAACATAGGCAATTTTTGTATATCAATCATGTGTAAAAAATCCAGAATTTATCACGCTCCAGTGAATTTTAACAATTCTGTTACTGAATGCAAAAGTTTTTGTAATGCACAGAATCAAATCAACAATCCCCCAAATCATCCCAAATGCTTTACTTGACACAAACACTAACTAAAACACTAAAACACAATCATAATAGTAGCATAATTGTGTGTGCACATAAAAACAGAAGAGAAAAAATAATGGGTTGTCTCCAACAAGCGGTTTTCTTTAAAGCCTCTTAGTTAGGCATTGATAATTTTAATGATGCTCACATGAAAGACAAAAGGTTGAAGCACAAAGAGAGCATCATATAGCATGTGAAAAATAAGTTTAAGTCTTACATACTTCCTATGCATAGGAATTTAATAGGTTTTTTTTATCAAGACAAGCAATTTCTAGCATATGCAAATAGGAAGAACAAAGCATTAATAATTTCAATGCAAAGAGTGGTGATTTAGTAACATGAAATTTTTTACCACCATATTTTCCTCTCTCATAATAATTCCATGTAGGATCATAATCAAATTCAACAATATAACTATCACATAAAATATTCTCTTCATGATCCACATGCATACAAAGTTGACACTCTTCCAAAATAGTGGGATTATCATCAAATCTTCATTATGATGGCGACTTCCTCCCAGATGACCCCGTGGCGACTCCGGCATTCCCTCCGACAAACCATGCCAATCTCCTATGATCCGCCCTCCTATCTGCCATGACGATCAACCTGGATCCCTCTCCAGGTGTTTCCATTGCTACCAAGGTTAGACCCTAGTTTGCTTCCCCTGTCCACGCCTCCCCCCCTCATAATGCTTTTCACTTTGTGGTCTCCTTCAGTAGATCTTTGTTCCCTCTCTCCGTTGATAGTGTTGGTAATACATTACATGCATGCCTAGGAGCTGATCCATTGGGTTTTAATTTTATTCATATTATAGGATCTGTTTTCAAATTTCCTGTCGCCACTAAGGTTGTGGGTTTCCTGGTTTACAACCTTAGATCCTTCTCACTGGTCTCCTTTCGGTGTATTTTCCATCTATGGGGATTTTGAGGGCCACTATGGAAGCGTGAGTTCTTCCTCTAGTCCCATGAAGAATCCAACTCTTAGACTACGGTTTCTTCTCCTAAACGTGGCCGCAACCTTTCCGGCGCTAACGCAACTCCGATCATACCTCGCTGTCATGCCAACAACCTCCCCGATCATATCCCAGTTGACTGCTACGTCCACACTCTTTCCTCGGATCAGGCGCCCAACACCAGCATGATCGTTGGTGCTTTTTCATTTTCAAATCCCATCGAACCTGAGCCCAAACCCTCCTCCACCCACGCCCAACACTCAGCCCATCCTTCCGACTCACTCTCTCTCACTATCCTGTGTTGCAATAAGCCCAACCCACTTTCAGCCCAACTCAATCATGTACCCCTAGCCCATTTTTTGCCCGCGTTGCCTTGGACTTGGGCACGTCAAGTTCGACTGCCCCAGTGATATTTGCTGCAAAATTTGTTATAGATACGGACACATTGCAAAATCTTGTTTTAACAAACCCAACAAGCGCCTCATTTATCGACCTATACCATCCAACTTTGTCGCTATCCAAACAACCCACCCTCTTGATGACTCGTCTTCCCGTCCACCTTCCACCCTGCCTCTGCTTCCTCTGCTATCTGACACCTCCACCACCATTGCCTCTGCCACCTCAACCTCTATTGGGGAACGCAGTAATTTCAAAAAAAATCCTACGATCACGCAAGATCTATATAGGAGATGCATAGCAACGAGAGGGGAGAGTGTCCACATACGCTCGTAGACCGAAAGCGGAAGTGTTTAGTAACGCGGTTGATGTAATCGAACTTCTTCACGATCCAACTGATCCAAATACCGAATGTACGGCACCTCCGTCATTCAGCACACATTCAGCTCGATGACGTCCCTCGTGCTCTTGATCCAATTGAGGATGAGGGTGAGTACCGTCAGCATGATGGCGTGGCGACGGTGATGATAATGTTACCAGCATGGGGCTTCGCCTCAGCACTACGACGATATGACCGAGGTGTGTGACTGTGGAAGGAGGGCACCGCACACGGCTAAGAGAAGACTTGGTATGTTCTAGGCTGCCCCCTGCCCCCGTATATAAAGGAGGGAGGGGGAGGCCGGCCGGCCCTAGCGGGCGCGCCAAAGAGAGGGATCCCTAGTAGGACTTCCTAGTCCTAGTAGGATTTTTCTACAAGGAAGAGAGGGGGAAGGAAGGAGAGGGAGAGGTAATGGGAAAGTGGGGTGCTACCCCCTTCCCCTAGTCCAATTCGGATTACTAGGGGGGCGGCACTGCGGCCAGCCCTTGCGGCCCTCCTCTCTCTCCACTAAGGCCCATGGTGGCCCATTAGTTCCCTCGGGGGGCTCCGGTAACCTCTTCGGCACTCCCTTTTTACCCGAAACCACTCAGAACTCTTCTGGTGTCCGAATAACATAGTCCAAGATATCATTCTTTATGTCTCGACCATTTCGACACTCCTCGTCACGTAAGTGATCTCATCCGGGACTCCGAACAAACTTTGGTCATCAAAACACATAACTCATAATACAAATCGTGCGGACCCTACGGGTTCGAGAACTATGTAGACATGATCGAGACACATCACCGATCAATAACCAATAACGGAACCACGATGCTCATATTGGCTCCTACATATTCTATGAAGATATTTATTGGTCAAACCGCATAACAACATATGTTGTTCCCTTTGTCATCGGTATGCTACTTACCCGAGATTCGATCATCGGTATCATGATACCTAGTTAAATCTCGTTACCGGCAAGTCTCTTTACTCGTCCCGTAATGCTTCATCCCACAACTAACTCATTAGTCACATTGCTTGCAAGGCTTATAGTGATGAGCATTACCGAGAGGGCCCAGAGATACCTCTCTGAAACACGGAGTGACAAATCCTACTCTTGATTTATGCCAGCCCAACAAACACCTTCGGAGACACCTATAGAGCATTTTTATAATCACCCATTTATGTTGTGACGTTTGATAGCACAGAAGGTGTTCCTCCGGTATTCGGGAGTTGCATAATCTCATAGTCTGAGGAACATGTAGAAGTCATGAAGAAAGCAGTAGCAATGGAACTGTAACGATCATAATGCTAAGCTAATGGATGGGTCATGTCCATCACATCATTCTCCTAATGATGTGATCCCGTTCATCAAATGACAACACATGTCTGTGGTTACGAAACTTATCCATCTTTGATTAACGAGCTAGTCAAGTAGAGACATACTAGGGACACTATGTTTTGTCTATGTATTCACACATATACTAAGTTTCCGGTTAATACAATTCTAGCTTTAATGACAAACATTTATCATGAAATAAGGAAATAAATAATAAATTTATTATTGCCTCTAGGGTTTATTTCCTTTAGTCTCCCACTTGCACTAGAGTTAATAATCTAGATTACAAAGTAATGATTCTAACACCCATGGAGTTTTGGTGTTTATCATGTTTTGCTCGTGGAAGAGGCTTAGTCAACGGGTCTGCAACATTGAGATCTGTATGTATCTTGCAAATCTCTATGTCTCCCTCCGACACTTGATGACGGATGGAATTGAAGCGTATCTTGATGTGCTTGGTTCTCTTGTGAAATCTGGATTCCTTTGCCAAGGCAATTGCACTAGTATTGTCATAAGAGATTTTCGTTGGACCCGATGCACTAGGTATGACACCTAGATCGGATATGAACTCCTTCATCCAGACTCCTTCATTTGCTGCTTCCGATGCAGCTATGTACTCCGCTTCACATGTTGATCCTTCCACGATGCTTTGCTTGGAACTGCACAACTGACAGCTTCACCATTCAATAAAAATACGTATCCGGGTTGTGACTTAGAGTCATCCGTATCAGTGAAGCTTGCATCAACATAACCATTTACGACAAGCTCTTTGTCACCTCCATAAACAAGAAACATATCCTTAGTCCTTTTCAGGTATTTCAGGATGTTCTTGACCACTGTCCAGTGCTCCACTCCGGGATTACTTTGGTACCTCCCTGCTATACTTATAGCAAGGCACACATCAGATCTGACACACAACATTGCATACATGATAGAACCTATGGCTGATAGGGAATGCCTTTCATTTTGTCTCGATCTTTTGCAATGGTCGGGCATTGAGTCTGACTCAACTTCACACCTTGTAACACAGGCAAGAACCCTTTCTTTGACTGATCCATTTTGAACTTCTTCAAAACTTTATCAAGGTATGTGCTTTGTCAAAGTCCAATTAAGTGTCTTGATCTATCTCTATAGATCTTGATGCCCAATATGTAAGCAGCTTCACCAAGGTCTTTCATTGAAAAACTCTTATTCAAGTATCCCTTTATGCTATCCAGAAATTATATATAATTTCCAATCAACAATATGTCATCCACATATAATATTAGAAATGATATAGAGCTCCCACTCACTTTCTTGTAAATACAAGCTTCTCCAAAAGTCTGTATAAAACCATATGCTTTGATCACACTATCAAAGTGTTTATTCCAACCACAAGAGGCTTGCACCAGTCCATAAATGGATCGCTGGAGCTTGCACACTTTGTTAGCACCCTTTGGATCGACAAAACCTTCTGGTTGCATCATATACAACTCTTGTTCCAGAAATCCATTCAAGAATTCAGTTTTGACATCCAGCTGCCAAATTTCATAATCATAAAATGCGGCAATTTCTAACATGATTCAGACAGACTTAAGCATCGCTACAAGTGAGAAAGTCTCATCATAGTCAAGTCCTTGAACTTGTCGAAAACCTTTCACAACAAGTTGAGCTTTGTAGACTGTAACATTACCGTCAGCGTCAGTCTTCTTCTTGAAGATCCATTTATTTTCTATGGCTTGCCAATCATCGGGCAAATCCATCAAAGTCCACACTTTGTTCTCATACATGGATCCCATCTCATATTTCATGGCCTCAAGTCATTTCGGGGAATCTGGGCTCATCATTGCTTCCTCATAGTTCGTAGGTTCAACATGGTCTAGTAACATGACTTCCAGAACAGGATTACCATAGCACTCTGGTGCGGACTGTACTCTGGAAGACTTACGACGTTCGGTAGTAACTTGATCTGAAGTTTCATGATCATCATCATTAGATTCCACACTAATTGGTGTAGGAATCACTGGAACTGATTCTGTGATGAAATACTTTCTAATTCGGGAGAAGGTATAATTACCGCATCAAGTTCTACTTTCCTCCCACTCACTTCTTTCGAGAGAAATTCCTTCTCTAGAAAGGATACACTCTTATGAAGGTGTACCCAACAGCTTCCTTTGGGTATCCTATGAAGACGCATTTCTCCAATTTGGGCTGGAGCTTATTAGGTTGAAGCTTTTTCACATAAGCATCGCAGCCCCAAACTTTAAGAAACGACAACTTTGGTTTCTTGCCAAACCACAGTTCATAAGGTGTCATCTCAACGGATTCTGATGGTGCCCTATTTAAAGTGAATGCAGTCGTCTCTAAAGCATAACCCCAAAACGATAGCGGTAAATCAGTAAGAGACATCATAGATCACACCATATCCAATAACGTACGGTTACGACATTCGGACACAGCATTTCACTGTGGTGTTCCAGGTGGCGTAAGTTGTGAAACTATTCCACATTGTTTCAAATGAAGACCAAATTCGTAACTCAAATATTCTCCTCCACGATCAGATCCTAGAAACTTTATTTTCTTGTTACATTGATTTTCCACTTCACTCTGAAATTCTTTAAACTTTTCAAATGTTCCAGACTTATGCTTCATTAAGTAGATATAACCATATCTGCTCTAATCATCTATGAAGGTAAGAAAATAACGATACCCGCCACGAGCCTCAATACTCATTGGACCGCATACATCGGTATATATTATTTCCAATAAGTCAGTAGCTCGTTCCATTGTTCCAAAGAACGGAGTTTTAGTCATCTTGCACATGAGGCACGGTTCACAAGCACCAAGTGATTCATAATGAAGTGATTCCAAAAGCCCATCAGCATGGAGTTTCTTCATGCGCTTTACACCCATATGACCCAAATGGCAGTGCCACAAATAAGTTGCACTATCATTAGCAACTTTGGATCTTTTGGCTTCAATATTATGAACATGTGTATCACCACGATCGAGATTCAACAAAAATAGACCAATCAGCAAGGGTGCATGGCCATAAAAGATATTAATCATATAAATAGAACAACCATTATTCTCTGGTTTAAATGAATAATCGTCTCGCATCAAACAAGATCCAGATATAATGTTCATGCTCAATGCTGGCACCAAATAACAATTATTCAGGTCTAAAACTAATCCCGAAGGTAGATGTAGAGGTAGTGTGCCGACAGTGATCACGTCGACCTTGGAACCATGTCCCTTGTGCATCATCACCTCGTCCTTAGCCAATCTTTGTTTAATCCATAGCCCCTGTTTCGAGTTGCAAATATGAGAAACAAAACCAGTATCAAATACATAGGCGCTACTACGAGCATTAATAAGGTACACATCAATAACATGTATATCAAATATACCTTTCACTTTGCCATCCTTCTTATCCACCAAATACTTGAGGCAGTTCCACTTCCATGACCAGTCCCTTTGCAGTAGAAGCACTCTGTTTCGGGCTTAGGTCCAGACTTGGGTTTCTTCTCCTAAACAGCAACTTTCTTGCCGTTCTTCTTGAAGTTCCCCTTCTTCCCTTTGCCCTTTTTCTTGAAACTAGTGGTCTTGTTGACCATCAACACTTGATGCTCCTTTTTTATTTCTACCTCTACAACCTTTAGCATTGTAAAGAGCTCGGGAATTGTCTTGTTCATCCCTTGCATATTATAGTTCATCAGAAAGACTTTATAGCTTGGTGGCAGTGATCGAAGAACTCTATAAATGACACTATCATCAAGAAGATTAACTCCCAGCTGAGTCAAGTGGTTATGGTTCCCAGACATTTTGAGTATGTGTTCACTGACAGAACTATTCTCCTCCATTTTGCAGCTATAGTACTTGTTAAAGACTTCATATATCTCAACTCAGGCATTTGCTTGAAATATGAACTTCAACTCTTGGAACATCTCATATGCTCCATGACGTTCGAAACGTCTTTGAAGTCCCGATTCTAAGCCGTAAAGCATGGCACACTGAACTATCAAGTAGTCATCAACTTTGCTCTGTCAAACGTTCTTAACGTCATCAGTAGCGTCTGCAGCAGGCCTAGCACCTAGCGGTGCTTCCAGGACGTAATTCTTTTGTGCAGCAATGAGGATAATTCTCAAGTTACGGACCCAGTTCATGTAATTGCTACCATCATCTTTCAACTTAGCTTTCTCTAGGAATGCATTAAAATTCAAAGGAACGGTAGCACGGGCCATTGATCTACAATAGCATAGACATGCAAAATAACTATCAGGACTAAGTTCATGAAAATATAAAGTTCAATTAATCATATTACTTAAGAACTCCCACTTATATAGACATCCCTCTAGTCATCTAAATGATCACGTGATCCAAATCAACTAAACCATGTCCGACCATCACGTCACATGGAGTACTTTTCAATGGTGAACATTGCTATGTTGATCATATCTACTATATGATTCACGTTCGACCTTTCGATCTCAGTGTTCCGAGGCTATATCTACATATGCTAGGCTCGTCAAGTTTAACCTAAGTATTCTGCATGTGCAAAACTGGCTTGCACCCATTGTATGTGAACGTAGAGCTTATCACAACCAATCATCACGTGGTGTCTTGGCACGACGAACTATAGCAACGGTGCATACTCAGGGGCAACACTTATACCTTGAAATTTAAGTAATGGATCATATTATAATGCTACCACTGTACTAAGCAAAATAAGATGCATAAAAGATAAACATCACATGCAATCAAAATATGTGACATGATATGGCCATCATCATCTTGTGCTCATGATCTCCATCACTTAAGCATCGCCATGATCTCCATCGTCACTAGCGCAACACCTTGATCTCCATCGTAGCATCGTTGTCATCTCACCAACTAGTGCTTCTATGACTATTGCTACCGCTCAGTGATAAAGTAAAATAATTACATCGCGATTGCATTGCATACAATAAAGCGACAAACATAAGGCTCCTGCCAGTTGCCGATAACTCAGTTACAAAACATTATCATCTCATAAAACAATTTATATCACATCATGTCTTGACCATATCATATCACAGCAAGCCCTGCAAAAACAAGTTAGACGTCCTCTACTTTGTTGTTGCAAATTTTACGTGGCTGCTATGGGCTTCTAGCAAGAAATGTTCTTACCTACGCATCAAAACCACAACGATTTTTCATCAAGTGTGTTGTTTTAACCTTCAACAAGGACTGGTCGTAGTCAAACCTGATTCAACTAAACTTGGAGAAACAGACACCCGCCAGCCACCTATGTGCAAAAGCACGTCGGTAGAACCAGTCTCATGAACACGATCATGTAATGTCCGTCCGAGCCGCTTCATCCAACAATACCGCTGAATCAAAGTAAGAAGTTGGTGGTAAGCAGTATGACTATTATTGCCCACAACTCTTTGTGTTCTACTCGTGCATAAAACATCTACGCATAGACCTGGTTCGGATGCCACTATTGGGGAACGCAGTAATTTCAAAAAACAAATACTACGATCATGCAAGATCTATCTAGGATATGCATAGCAACGAGAGGGGAGAGTGTGTCCACGTACCCTCGTAGAGCGAAAACGAAAGCGTTTAGTAACACAGTTGATGTAGTCAAACTTCTTCGTAATCCAACCAATCCAAGTACCAACTAAAGGCACCTCCGCGTTCAGCACATGTTCAGCTCGATGACATCCCTCGTGCTCTTGATCTAGTTGAGGATGAGGGTGAGTTCCATCAGCACGACGGTGTGGCGATGCTGATGATGATGTTACCGGCACAGGGCTTCCCCTAAGCACTATGATGATATGAACGAGGTGTGTAATTGTGGAAGGGGGGCACCGCACATGGCTAAGAGAAGACTTGGTGTGTTCTAGGGTGCCCCCTGCCTCCGTATATAAAGAAGGGACGGGGAGGCTGGCCGGCCCTAGGGGGCGCGACAAGGAGAGGGAGTCCTACTAGGACTTCCTAGTCCTAGTAAGATTTCTCTACAAGGAAGGGAGGGGGAAGGAAGGAGAGGGAGAGGGAGTAGGAAAGGGGGGCGCCGCCCCTTCCCCTAGTCCAATTCAGACTGCTAGGGGGGTGTGGCCAGCCCTTGCGGCCCTCCTCTCTCTCTACTAAGGCCAATGGTGGCCCATTAGTTCCCCCGAGGGGTTCCGGTAACCCCTCCAGCACTCCATTTTTACTCGGAACTCTTCCGTTGTCCGAATAATATAGTCCAATATATCAATCTTTATATCTCGACCATTTGAAGGCTCTTCGTCACGTCCTGATCTCATCTAGGACTTTGAACAAGCTTCGGTCATCAGAACACATAACTCATAATACAAATCATCATCGAACGTTAAGTGTGCGGACCCTATAGGTTTGAGAACTATGTACACTACAAAAAAAATACACTTCCGTGATGATACGTGTTTGCCACAGTAGGTCACGTTTTCTGTCATGCATGTACATCCATGACGATTTTATGACAGAATCAAGATAGTCATACCTGTGCTGTCGTAGAAGTGTTTAATGACATCACCAAAATTATCATCACGGAAGTGTCCACTTCCATGAAGATAAATCGCGCATCATAGAAGTGCTTTCGTCAAGGGTGACCGACACGTGGCATCCACCATAACGGGATGCCGTTAACCGCCGTTAACCTATCGGGTCCGGTTTTGGATCCGATAACCCGCTAACAGCCACGACCAATGCCGATTTTCCACGTGTAAAATTATCATTGGCTGACGGATCCACGTGTCAGCTCCATGTTGGCACAGGTGTCACTCATCCAACGGTCGAGATGGGCCTATGATATGTTGACACATGGACGAGCCCAAAAGTGGCCCATAAAGTTTAAATGGGCCGGCCCAACTGATGGCCCATAAGATTTAGCGGGCCATAATGGGCCGGCGCAACTAAAGGCCCACAAGATTTTGCAGACCATAATGGGCCAGCCCAGCTAAAGGCCCACAAGATTTAGTGGAACATAATGGGCCGGCCCAGCTAAAGGCCCACAACATTTTGCAGACCATAATGGGCCGACCCAGCTAAAGGCCCACAAGAATTAGCGGACCACAATGGGCCGACCCAGCTAAAGGCCCACAAGATTTTGCAGACCAAATGGGCCGGCCTAGCTAAAGGCCCAACATTCTCTATCAAATCGGCCCATCAGCGGCCTGTCCTAAACTTGTCACCATCGCGGCCCATGGTCACTTCTGGCCCGTTAACAGCCCACTAAGTGATTGGGCCGAATTACGGCCCGATGTATTTCCGGCCTGTTATAGGTCCTACTTCATTTGGGCCCATTTATAGGCCATCAAATGTTTCGGCCCATAAACGACCGTGAAGGATTTGAATCATATTCGGCCATGTTTGACATTCGGCCTGTTAGAGGCCCACTATAGATTTGGGCCACGTTCGGCCTGTTGTCATTTTCGGCATGTTAACGCCGGACGAAAACCATGGGCCATATGTGGCCTGATGTCATATCAGGCCCATTAATGGCCCATATAAAAATGAAGATAATCTAGCCCGACCAAAGTTCCGGCCGGTTAAAGGCCCGTGTATTAGGTCGGTGCATTTACGGAACTTCCGAATTTCGGTCTGTCAAAGATCCGCATCGTAAATGGGCCACCATTTTGGCCTGCTAAGACCAGTGGGTTATTTGGCACAATCAGGGCCCAATCTCACTTTCGTCCTATTAAAGGCCCATGTTTTTTATGGGCTCGAGATATTTACACTTGTAAATGGCCTATTTTTACTAAGGGCCAAATTATGTTTAGGCCTGTTAAAGGCCCACTATGGGCACAGGCCTACCAGAAAAATACGGAAGCTTATGCTGATTTAGGCCCAGATATTTTTAGTGGGCTACATGCCAATTTCGGCCCGTAATTGTTTTTATCCCAATTGGAATGGGCCTGACGAATGTTGGGATGTTGGGCTCCTATGAAGCTTTCGGCCAAATACATTACTAAGATAAACCTACACTATACAAAAATAGCGTCATAACTACTACAGCCTATGGCAGCATCATAAATGTTGTATCACAACAAAATAAATTCCAACCATACAACAAAAGGCCTGTTGGCATAAAGTTTACAGTACTTCCAAATAAAAGCACCATCAGAGGTCACTACAAGAAATATGTCAACTTGTGACCTTGAATATTGGTCATTGAAAGGTCATTCTTTTCCATTTGCGACCTTTTTGTGACCATAAAGTGAAGGTCAAAAGCCAGCGGTCGTAAATTGAAATTAACAACCTTCTCTGTGAGAAGGTCATAGACGTTTACGACCAAAACAGAAGGTCGTTGAACCCATGACCTTTTGTTTTGGTCACTGGCTATCTGCCCAGGCCACGTCGGATCTGAGGTGGCAATTTGACGTGGTTAAATTGCGACCAATTGAAAAGGTCACTAACAAGATTCAGCCCGGTCCGATTGGGTGTTTTACATGGGCCAGGCCCAACAATTCAACCAATTTATGATTTTTTCCTTGATGTTTTTGGGCCTTTTCTATCATGGGCCCTTACCTTTCCACATAGTTCGTTTCCTTTTTGTTTCTATTTTCTATTTGAGTCAAGGCCTGCTTATAGTACTTATGAATAGCTTTTCAGCCCAGGTTATTTTGGGCCATGGCATCTTAATAGTACAAGCATATTTGGGCCGTGGCCACTATCAGGTCCAGTAAGTACATTTTCTGGAGAATTTAATGTTCAAGTAAAATGTACACAACACATTACAGGAAAATAACACATACAACAGCAGATAAAATTGCATTTCACTCCTACAGCTCGCTACATCACAGTACATGACAATCATTCAAAATAGGCCGCCACACGCCATGGAAGCAAAATAAATAGTACTGCTTGTGGAAGCAAAATAAACTGTACTAGGCAGTATTGTTTACTAGGTAGTAGACGAGTACATCTCATTTCAAATAAACAATACTGCTCTTGGAAGCAAAATAGGCCGCCACACGCCATGGTGCGCCATCTTACTCGATCCGGCCCCAAGTAACCGGCAGCACTGCTTGCTCCCTTGGCCCAGCTCCTTGCTACCGAGGATGGACGAGACTCGGATACCGAGCTCCCTGCACATGACATATTGTGTCAATGCTTGCAGCAATAGAAGGAACTCGCATACCATAGAACTTGCACAGTAGTGTATCAACACCCCAAAGATTTTACTAAATTGAACTGTTATATAACCAAGTTAGAGCTGGCAGAAGTTGCAGGTAAATAAACATCCATAGAGCTAACATGTTGTATTTTTGTAGAAAGAAGCATCAACTCACTATTATACAAAAAAGCTAGCCCATACATGCACAGACACCAGAACGGTACATAGAATGAAGCACATGGCTAGTACTTTCTACCCTGACATTTCAAGCATTCTAGTGTTTATGAGATTTGACTTCCAACAGAAAATTAAATCTATCAACAACCCTAGCTAATAATAGCAAATTAAAATGTGTACTACCAGGCAAGACACAAACTGCTAGTCCTGATATGAAGTGCAAGCATCTTCAGTAGTTGAATCTAACACATAGTCATATATCAACCAATAGTAAGGGCAAAAAAGAACAGGGAACAACGAGGTTATACCTGATCTTCTTGAGCCTCTCAAGGTCATCCCCGAGCTTCATGTCGACGGTGTTGGAGACGACCTGGGAGAACCCCATGTCCTTGTAGTCCTTCTTCCTGTTCAGGAACTAGTCTGGCACCTTGAAGTGGCGCGGGATGTGCACCACCGCCTGAGCAAAAAGGGAGCAGGAGAAAGTTGAGGGCAAGGTTCTGCCCCATGACGGTGATGCCAGCAAGACCAATTCTAGTCAGAGCCATCTCGTACCTGAAAAGAGATGCACCAAACACGTCATGTACAGAACTATGGCCAATTTTGTACCTAAAAAACACGGAGGGTCAAGGGTCGACCATGTCATGGCTATGACTAAATAGAAGGCTCCCCAAAAGGTAGTTTGTATCTGAATTCTGAAATGACTAGTTCAAGGCCCCTTCAATAAAAAATAAGTGTATTAGCTTTGAATTAAGGAGGGAGTACATAGAAACCAACAACCAGCAGATTATTATAAGTTCTTCCATTATCAGAAAAGATCATGAAACAGACATTCTGAAACCAACGAAAATCTAATATAAGTTCTTCCATTATATTTACTGACCTACCTATCGATTTATCAACACCAACAAACAGTCCTCAATTGGAAGTAACAACCAACAAAAATTATATTTATTATGTGTGCAAACTGGAGTTGTTTCAGTTCATACAGCAGATACACGAAGGAAATATGCAAATATCTGATCTATAATTCACAATCATAGCACACAAGGGGGCTAAATAAAGGCAACCTGATTACCATCAGGCACAGAATCAAGGAAAAACACATCCAGCAGACATAATGTCGAACCAACAGCAGAGAGAAAGTGAATAATACCGAGGTGGAGATGTTCCTCTTGCCATCGGTGGCGCAGACTAGGCACCGGTACTCAACAGGCTCCCCCTTACTCGCCATCTTCTTCAACCTAGCCTGACACTTCATCGACGCTGCACACATCAAACAAATAGTCACATCAGAGTTGCTGAACCCATCAAATGTACAACCCACACCACACAAACCAGCTGTAAGGGTAGGGGCTCTCTCACATCACTTCATGGTGACCCACATAGAGCCCTTCTTCGTGCTCCTCTTGCACATGTTGGTCAGCTTGGTCAGGAACAGATCTGCCTGCATCAACACTTGAGCAGAACACACAATGCGGGCAAACATGGTCAGAAACAGTTCAATAAAGCAGGGCGGAATTTCTGCTATCTGATGAATTAACAAACCAAGAGTGGCCATCTCACAGTGAGTTAACTATCTGTACTAGCATTCACTCACTTTTCCTATACTAGACAGGAGGTCCAATTAACATTTGGGTACATTAATAATCAGCTTACAGGTGAAAAATAGCAGTCAGAGGAGTATTCAGTAACTAGATGAGATGAGAGAGGAACCTGCTGCGCAAGCTCCCTGGTAGGGCAGATGCAGATGGCCTGGGGAGTCCTGTGGCTGTGGTCGATGCGGCTGAGCATGCCGGTGACGAAGCAGTTGGTCTTTCCTGAGCCGGTGTGCGCCTGGGCTACGAGGTTCTTGTAGGGCGGCGTGAGGATCATGGGAAGAGTGATGGCCTAGATCATGCTGGGGCGTCTGAACCCCATCTCGTCAACCTGTATGCACCAACAGAATGATTACCAATAGGGTATAATAGTGACATACTGTAATCCAGAGTATAGTTTAACTAATCACATTAATCGGGACAGTACACAGTTAACTGAAAGCCAAGAGTTTGTAGTATCAAGCAAAAAAAAAGATAACACCTTTACCCAAGCGAAGAGCTTAGTATCAAGCCTAATTAGCCTTTCCAGCCACGCAACATCAGTGTTTGTAGATATAGTTAAAACGGCTTCAGAAAATTGTAGTAATTTCTAGCAACTACTAGTAGGATTTATGAATTGCATCATGATTAACTTGGACAATCGACATGGCTACCAGCTGAAAACGCACAGCTCCTTACAAGACAAGCAAACCATGATCCAGAAAGCTAGAGCGCCGGAATCTTACGTTGTGGTGGGTCCCCTTGTACATCCTGCAGGGGTTCCCGAGCCCGACGAACAGCCATGGATTCTTGGCCGCGCCGCCGCCGCAGCCGGCAGTGGCTGGCGAAGAGGATGAAGAGGCGGCAGTGCTGCTAGCTGGGCCGTTCGCGCCCATGCTTCTACGGCTCGAGCAGGTGAAGGAGATGTGTGGGGCCACCTGGGGAGCAAAGAACCAAATCAGCCAACCGACATCGACACTGGCATGGCTCTCTCCCCACCCCCCTACCCCCACCCCCCCACCCCCAAATCCAGTAGCAGCGGGAGGGAATGGAAGGGACGGTGTCGTGGAATTATCACATCAGATGTCCTAACAAAAGGACTTAGTTGTGGAGCCATTGCAACGAGATTAGCTTAAAGGGGTTAAACCTGAACAAATGACATGGGGAGTTTATACTAGCTCGGCCCCTTGCGGTGAAGTTAAAAGCCTACGATCCAGTTGTTGGGGATTGATTGATCTCGATGAGCAGGGAGTGAATTCGCTTTACCTATCTCTCGAGTTGTTGTTTCTTGTCCCTGAACCGCCACCGGGTCGTCCCTTTATATACATAGGTTGACGGCCAGCCGGTCTACAGAATCCTGAGGCCGGCTCATACAAGTATCCGGCTCGGTTTCTTCCTTTACTTAACTTACATACAAGTTACACAGCTATGGCAGTTTACTATTATGGACCCTAATCCGCTATTGGGCTCTGGGCCTCTAGGCCTCTTTAATTAAAGTGTCATAGCCTTCATCTTCACGGGCTCTTGTATAGGACTCCTTATGAGTTAATCCAGCTCCTCCTGGGCGGTTTAACTCAGTAGTCATATCCCCAACATTAGGCCCCAGATTGGTTTGAACTTGTTCATGTCAATCTTCAACTTTAGAGAAATTCTGATTCGAACATCTTCATGTTGACCTTGTAAACCGCCGTGACGTCAACTTCTGAAATTGTCGTAAACCACCATGACATCATCTACGTAAAAAACTCATAAAGATTTTTCTTTTATTAATTGATCTCCGAAGATCGAGGCGACAGCTATGCCCCATTCTCTGTTTCAGGCTCCTCGATTCCCGCGCTTGCCTTACTTATCCATTCACCTTATAAATAGGCCCATGGGTCTTTTCCTTTTCCCCTTCCGTGCCTCTTCTTCCTCCTCGCGACGCTCAAACCCTGAAGCTCCGCCGCCGCCCTCGACCTTCAAGCGCTGCATCACCCTTGGCCGCTGCATCGACCTAAACGTACCAGAGACCCATGGCACTTCTCCGCCATTCCTATGAATCCGGTAAGCCTCCTTCCTTCAACCCTAGATCTGTATTAGGGCTTCGGTGTTCATCTGTGTTCATCAGTCTTCATTCGTGTTCGTCGCTTCGACCTTACTGTCTCATCGAATCTAGACAAACTTGACATCTTTCTTTTGCATCCGAAGCTATAGTTTTATTTTGCCTCTCCATAGTATCCTTTCGGCTACAAACAGATCCCATCTGGATCCTTTCTATTCTTCTGTTGTCATTTTAGGGCTCTGATATTTTTTTCTTTTCCTGAAGTACGCTAGATCCATAATGATAACCTTAGCTTGTGAAATCCTTTTGCGTAGCACTTAGCAATTTTCGTATCTGTTTTCTCCATACGACTGTAGGCGGTTTAACTTTTAGAAAATGATAATCCACCAGGCACCATTAGCCCTCACGTAAACCGCGGTCTTGACTTGGACATCAGTATCTGATTTAACGTGCACACCTGCTTTGATTAAATCCCCCGGTTTGACACTGGTTTATGCATATCAATCTTGAACTGTGAACCGGTATTTGAACTTCCTTTACAGTTTGTCATCAAAAATGGCCGAACAGTTCTCTTCTTGCAATTGGGTTCCCTCCCGGATTACAGAAGAGCAACTTACTGGGTATGTTGTGACTGGCGCTTTAGCAAAGAAAGAGATCATTCATTGGCGAGTCTCGGGTACGGAGAATCCTCCTGAACCTCAAAATGGAGAAGTAATTGTGTTTATGCAGCATCTGGACCGAGGGTTTAGCCCTCCCAGATCAAAATTTTCCAGGATGTGCTTGCCATCTTCCAACTCCATCCTCAAGATATTGGACCGAACTCTTTGTCCAACATTTGTAACTTCCAAGTGTTTTGTGAAGTTTACTTGCAAGAAGAACCAACTCTTGAATTGTTCAGAGATTTCTTTCACTTGAACCTCCATACTGAGTTCACCAACGGCCCCAATATAGAGCTTGGCATGGTATCGATTCAAAAAAGAAAAGAAGTCAATTTTCCTCATGCCAAACATCACAGCCACCGCAAGGATTGGAATCAGACGTGGTTCTACTGCCGGAACACAGCTCCTGATGATGAAAATCCTCTGCCGGGTTATCGTGCTTACCATCTCAGCAATGAACATCCACTGCCTCAACGGCTAACTGCCAGAGAACGATCAACATACGCACCATAACTTTCTAAGCTCTGGGCTCTTATGGCAAACGGTTTAACCGGTATTGACCTTGTTCACTGTTGGGTTTCGTAGGGTATCTTGGCCTTAAGCCATCGCACCGGATTAATGTGTGAATATTATGGAGATGCCAAGGATCCTCAATGACACACTGAAATACAGCTGACTGATGATGAGATCACTGAGTCTATCAAAAAGATGTTAGATGAACCGATATCTGAGTGCAGCAAGACCGGGCTGCGTCCCTTTTACACCTCCAACAAACCGCCAGCTGTAAGAATTCATCTTTCTGCTTTAATCTGTCTCCCTTTTAACACTTTCTGATAGACTTCGGTTTATCCTTGTAGGACAAAGATCCGTTCTAGAAGAGAAAAACTCAAGACAAACTGGCCAAACCACAAGACAAACCGGTGAGAGCACCTCGTAACAAGACCAAGGTCACAAAGAGACCCGTAAAGAAGAGAACCGTCGAGTCCTCTGATCCGCCTGAAGATGTTGATGATTCGGAACCAGAGGTAGAACTTGACTCCATTGGTTCATTTTTCATGCATCTTATTGACAATGATCATTATCAGAATGATGCGGAAGCCAGCCGCGCTGACCATGTAGGGGTAATATCCCTTTACTCTGATTCAGATCATGTGCCAATACAAAAACTTCTCCACGCAGTCCGGAAAGTAAAATGCTCACATCCTATTGCTCATTTGGATCCACACTTTTCTTAGAAGACACAGCAACATGAAGCTAGTCGCACAACCTGGCATAGCAGCCAACAGGTTACTTCCTCCGGTTTACCAAATACCCCAGTTCGAAAATGCCATCCAGAGGTCCCTTGTACTTCTAATACATCTTATCCCTTGGCGGGTTACTTCCGATACCCTCTTAATCCGTCTGATTCGAATTATCAGGCAACTTCCAACTCATCTTCTGGCGATTCATCAACTACACAGATGCCTCCACTCAAGACCGTTCTTGGGTAAGCATAGTAGACTTACTTTTATATGTTACTCCGGTTTACTATACTAATCTCTGTACTTTCATTCTTTTCAGTGCCAAAGATAGACTTAGTAAGAAAGCTAAGCTGACCATTCCAACTGATGATAATCAGACTCTTGAACTGGAGAAGACCCCTGAAACTCATGATCCAAATATTGATGTTGTCCAAGAAGATCCAGTACCTCCAGTTCAAGATTGCTGAACCGGACGAGAGAAATGTCATGAACCAGACTGCTCATCCGCCAAGCCCAACCAAGGATGAATATAATCTGCCAAGCCCAGCCAGGAATACTGACAAGCCACCAAGCCCAGCCAGGAATACTGACAATCCGCCAAGCCCAGCCAAAGGCGCTGATGATGATGTTGTCATTATTGGCACTGGTCATACTACTCCTGGCAACCCGGTCATCTTATCCAAGCATAGTGCCAAGGAGGAGTTCTCTACCATGGATAAGGGCAAGTGGAAGACGGATTTATCCAGCTATGCCCACCTTAATGCTCAAGATCTCCACTCTGGATATTTAAACCGCCTATACACAAGCAGTGATTATGAGGCTGGTTTAGTCAACTTGATGAAAGAGCGCTATGAGGTAACTTCTGTTCGAACGTTTTATAGAGTTCTTCCCTTTTGCTTTATATCAATTCCAACGTAGCCCCCAAGGGCCGGTTTATCTCTTTAAGATGAACCGGACTTTGATAAAGAAAACTTCAACTATGTAGCCCCCAAGGACCGGTTTACCTATTCAAGATGAACCGGGACTTTCTGTTGTTTAACTTTGTTAAATTCCTTCACATCTGGCTGATCCGATCAATTAAGCATTAGCCCCCAAGTGCCAAGATGAATACTTGTATTGAGCCTTGGGACTTCAAATAATAGTTACGAAAAAGCAATCTGCATTAGCCCCCAAGTGCCAAGTACATAACTTGTTGTGTGCTTGGGACTTTGACAAAATATTGCCAATTTACTTGTTCTGTGTGTTGCAGGCTGATTTAACCAGCATAAATTGTGAAATCGCCGATCTCCAAGAAAACATCAAGTCCCAGCAAGCCGAAACATCCAAGGCGAAGGATGAACTGAAAGGCGCTTTAATATCCATGGGACAATTGAAGGATGGCTTCAAGAATGAGCAGGCAGGCTGGGAGACTAAAAAAGCCGCTTTGCTTAAACGGGCAGAAGATGCTGAAGCGGCACTTAAACCAGTAGCAGAAGAGCTGAGTGGTTTGAAGTGGAAAATCAACGCGATGACTTCTGCTGTATTTGGTAACTACTCTTCTTCAGCTTTTTAGTATTTTTTGACACTGCCGGTTTAACAGCAATTTCTTAAATCGTCCCAGGTAGTCGTGTTGCTCATCTTGGCGGAGATATGCGGAAGAAGTTGAAGGTTGCCTACACCTTGATAGAGCAGTTGTATACTGGCGCTCAGCGGGTCATCTGCGCAGCTTCTTACAATAAACCGGCCCCCACATTAATCAAGGACAAGTTGGCCAAGTTATCTATGACTCCTGCTCAGCTAGAAGAGATGAAGAGATCTGCTGCAAGGGCTGGCGCTTTATCTACACTGACTGGGGCCAAGGCTCTGATAGCTAATCTAGACCCGGTAGACATTGGAGATGGCTATCCTAGCCAAAAAGAAGACGGGTCAAAATTTGACAATGAAGCACTCAAAGCCCTGACCAAGGAGATGCGCCCGCTTGCCGGCAAATTGGCGGATGAAGTTGACTTATCTGTCTACCAGTCCAACTATGATGTGGATAACAAGCGGATTGAGGCATCTGTCAATGAGTTGCAAAATCTAATCCCACCAATCCGTAAGCACACTTATGCCCCTGACATTGAACCGTCAGATCTTATAAGTGATGAAGCTGTCTTCCAAGCTTTGTCTGGAATTGACCGGGCAAACACTGACTTCCAGCCGGTGGATGGGGAGGAGGAGGGTGAACCGGTGCAAGATGATCCATCAACTTCATGTCAACCTGGTGACGAATCTTGATCCGGCGGCCGGCTTGATCTCCGCAGACTGTGTTCTGTGCAGCAAACAGTCATTATTTGGGCATCAAAGCGCCTTGCAATAGGCTACTTGAAATACTTTGATCTGCTGCCATCGTGCACTGCTACATGACACTGTTTAATCCGCCATGATTGTTGCTATGCTTGGTTATATGCCTTAATACTTTCATAAAATCCTGCTTTGCATTCAAAGAACTTAAATGTGTCCTGGCAATTTACTGCTGGACGGGTTATACTACCCAATGCAGAACCAGAGCTTTTATAACCAAGATTGTAAAGCAATGAAATATGAAATATCTCATACCTGTGATATTGAATCACATCGTTGGCTTATGAACTTGTGTAGTAAGGGTGATAACCCAAATCTGAAGTGTTGATAACTCCCAGCATGCTGTGCTAGTGCATAATAAGCCATGTCGGGTTATGATAAACACCGGATGATCATCCTGGCAACGTATAGTCAATGCCAGACCAGGTTAACAAACACCGGTGTATAATTGAATCTGGTCTTACAACTTGTAGCTGACAGCCAAGCTAGGTTAAGAAACACCGGGTTAATTTGATGACTGATAGCCATGCCGGGCCAACAGACACCGGTTCAACATAAAATTTCATCAAAAGAGAAAAAATCTCGACAAAGGCAAATAAAACCGTGTAGTCGAGGCTTTTCAAGGGCTGTTAGGCCCAAATTCGAGGCTTTTCATGGGCTGCCAGGCCACTGAGTTAAACCATTTCGCAAAGCCTTTCAAGATGGGCCTCCAACTAACCAATCGTCGTTTTAACTTTGACAAGTTCACGGTCTTGTAAAAGATTGGCTTATCAAACATTCAGTGGGTCATGCCAGGATTACCTGGAAAGGAGTGGCTTACTTGATGAAAGCAGGTTAACCCGGGGTTTTAAGTGAATACACCAGGCTTCCAAGCCGTGCTTGATAGCATATTACAAGGGTCCTTTCAAACTCTTTGTTGCGTTGCACAAAGATCCCCCAAGTAACTTTGTGAGTTGTGCTCTATGGTGCCTATGTTTGAGCTGTGCATAGCAACAAGACACTCTTTGGCCCCTTGGGTGTGAAGCTCCGAAGCTGTATTGTGGCGTGATAGCCGGATTAACAGGCAGAACTCCGCTTTGTCAGCTGAAGCCCCCATGTAATCAAAAGATATTGGAAAAAACGGCAGAGGCCCTGCTTATAGCAAGGATGCCAGTTTATTATATTGATCATAATATATACATTGTCCAAATATGTACATAAGAGGAGCCTATGGCTCAGGTGTAGTAAGGCCGAAGGAGAGCTATGTTCCACGGCCGCCGAGTCTCCTCCTTAGATTTGCGTGAGCCTGCGTGCTCTCGAACATCAATGAGGTAGTATGATCCGTTGTGCAGATTCTTGCTGACCACAATGGGTCCTTCCCAAGGTGGGGATAACTTGTGCATATCGGTCTGATCCTGTATGAGCCGAAGCACTAAGTCGCCTTCTTGAAAGGTTCTTGTTTTAACTCGGTGGCTATGATAACGCCGTAGGTCTTGCTGATAAACCGCCGAACGAGCCAACTCCATGTCCTGTTTTTCATCTAACAGGTCCAGTGCTTCTTGACATGCTTGCTCATTGTCCGCTTCAACTTAATTGGCAACCCGGGGCGAGTCAGGACGAATATCACTTGAGATTACCGCATCTGCCCCATAAACCATGAAGAAAGGTGTATAACTCGTAGATCGATTTGGGGTGGTGTTTATGCTCCACAACACAAATGGTAATTCCTCCACCTAACAACCCAGCGTTCGCTTCAAAGGGACCATAAGCCGGGGCTTAATACCCTTCAAGATTTCCTGATTAGCTCTCTCAGCTTGACCATTAGACTGGGGTGAGCTACGGACGACACATCAACCCGGATGTGCTCTCATTGACAAAATTCCTCCATCTCGCCTTTGGAAAGGTTCGTGCCATTATCTGTGATGATGTTGTGTGGAAAACCAAAGCGGAAGATCACCTTCTTGATGAATTGAATCGTCGTGGCTGCGTCACACTTGCTTACTGGCTCCGCTTCAACCCATTTAGTAAACTTGTCAACCGCCACCAACAGGTGGGTTTTCTTATCTTTGGAGCGCTTAAAAGGCCCTACCATATCAAGCCCCCAAGTAGAGAATGGCCAAGTGATTGGACTCATCCTTAGCTCCTGAGCCGGAACAAGAGCTCGTCGTGAGAACTTCTGACAACCGTCACACCGCCTCAGCAAGTCCTCAACATCAGCATGAGCCGTCAGCCAATAGAAACCATGACGAAAAGCTTTAGCAATCAAGGATTATGAACCGGCATGGTGACCACAGTCTCCTTCGTGGATCTCCCGTAGAATCTCACGGCCTTCTTCAGGAGAAACACAGCGCTGGAACATACCTGAGACACTGTAGTGGTGTAACTCACCATTGTGAATAACTATGGACTTAGATCGCCGGATTATCTGCCTGGCCAAAACTGCATCTTCTGGCAACTCGCCCCGGATCATATATGCCAAATATGGAACCGTCCAATCCGGAATAATATGTAAAGCGGCCACCAACCGTGCCTCCGGATCAGGAATAGCCAGGTCCTCCTCTGTAGGCAACTTAACTGGTGGGTTATGCAAGACATCCAAAAAGGTATTGGGTGGCACCGGTTTACGTTGAGATCCCAACCAGCTTAAAGCATCTGCTGCTTCATTTTTGCGCCGGTCAATGTGCTCCACCTGATAACCCTTGAAATGACCAGCAACAATATCCACCTCTCGTCGGTAAGCCGCCATGAGTGGATCCTTGGAATCCCAACTATCAGAGACTTGCTGAGCCACCAGATCAGAGTCCCCAAACCATCGTACATGGCTTAAATTCATTTCCTTAGGCACACGAAGACCGTGCATCAAGGTTTCGTACTCAACTGCATTGTTAGTACAAGGAAACATTAAGCAGAGAACATAACGAATTTTATCACCTCGAGGGGAAGTAAGGACAACTCCAGCCCCCGAGCCCTCCAATTGCCTGGATCCGTCAAAGTTGATAGTCCAGTATGTGTTGTCCGGTTTGTCCTCCGGTGCCTGCAACTCTGTCTAGTCATTGATGAAATCAACGAGCGCCTGAGACTTGATAGTTGTCCGAGGCATATACTTCAACCCATGTGGTCCAAGCTCAATAGCCCACTTTGCAACTCGGCCAGTGGCCTCCCTGTTCTGAATTATATCGCCCAAAGGAGCAGAACTGACCACTATAATGGGATGGCCCTGGAAATACTTTTTGAGCTTCCGACTTGCCATGAAAACCCCATACACCAGCTTCTGCCAATGAGGATATCTTTGCTTTGACTCGATGAGTACTTTGCTGATATAGTAAACCGGTCGTTGAACCAAATATTCCTTCCCATCCTCCTTGCGCTCGACCACAATAGCCACGCTGACAGCCCAGGCATTAGCAGCCACATACAATAACAGCGGCTCATTATCAACCGGAGCAGCAAGGACCGGTGGCTCAGCCAACTGCCTCTTCAAGTCCTCTAATGCCGCATTAGCAGCATCACTCAAGACAAAAGTGTCTGTCTTCTTCAACATCTGATATAGAGGGATCGTCTTCTCTCCCAACTGACTGATAAACCGGCTCAGGGCCGCAATACGACCCGCCAAACATTGAACATGATTGATACACGCAGGTTTAGTCAGGGACGTAATAGCCTTGATCTTTTCTGGATTAGCCTCAATACCCCTGTTAAACACCAGGAAACCTAAGAGCTTGCCAGCCGGAACACCGAAGACGCACTTGGCCAGATTGAGCATCATCTTATAAACCCGAAGATTGTCAAAGGTCTCCTTCAAGTCTTCAATCAATGTCTCCTTCTTCCTGGACTTCACCACAATTTCATCCACATAAGCATGAACATTGCGCTGGGTATGAACACAATTCTGCACACAGCGTTGATAAGTCGCCTGGGCACTCTTGAGCCCAAAAGGCATAGAAACGTAGCAGAAGGCTCCAAAGGGAGTAATGAAAGTTGTTTTCTCCTGGTCCTTAACTGCCATCTTGATCCGATGATAACCAGAATAAGCATCCAAGAAACTGAAACGCTCACAAGCCGCCGTAGCATCAATAATCTTATCAATACGAGGGAGAGCAAAAGGATCAGCCGACAAGCTTTCTTCAAGTCCATGTAATCCACACACATGCGCCAAGTGCCATTCTTTTTAAGCACTAGTACCGGATTGGCCAGCCACTCAGGATGAAAAACCTCAATCATAAACCCAGCAGCCAATAGCCGGGCTACCTCTTCACCAATGGCCTTGCGCCATTCTTCGTTCAAGCGACGAAGAAACTGCTTGATCGGTTTAAACTTGGGATCAATATTGAGATTGTGCTCAGCGAGTTCCCTCGGCACACGTGGCATGTCAGAAGGCTTCCATGCAAAAATGTCCCGATTCTCATGGATGAACTCGATGAGCGGGCTTTCCTATTTCGGATCCAGATTAGTTCTGATACTAAACTGTTTGGATGAATCGCCAGGAACAAAATCAACCAACTTAGTTTCATCAGCCGGTTTAAACTTCAGGGTCGGGTCATGCTCTGTGGTGGGCTTTTTCAGAGGAGTCATATCTGCCGAATCAACATTGTCCTTGTAGAACTTCAACTCTTTTGTTGCACAAACTGACTCAGCATAGGCCGCATCACCCTCTTCACAGTCCAAAGCGATCTTACGACTCCCGTGCATCGTGATGGTCCCCTTATGACCCGGCATTTTGAGCTGCAAATAAATATAGCAGGGCCTTGCCATGAATTTTGCGTAAGCTAGCCGTCCAAACAGGGCGTGATACGGGCTCTGGATTTTCACCACTTCAAAGGTCAAAGTTTCTGACCTAGAATCATGCTCATCACCAAACAAAACCTCCAAAGCTATCTTGCCAACCGGATATGCCGATCTACCTGGTACGACACCATGAAAAATATTGTTTGACGGTTTAAGATTCTTATCCATCAATATCATGCGATAGAAGGTTTCATAATACAAGATGTTGATGTTGCTCCCTCAATCCATGAGTACCTTGGTGAACTTGTAACCCCCCACCTTAGGTGCCACCACTAAAGCCAGATGACCTAGATTATCAACCCGGGGCGGGTGATCCTCTCTGCTCCACACAATGGGCTGCTCGGTCCAACGCAAGTAACGGGGTACTGCCGGTTCAAGAGTGTTAATTGCCCTCTTGTGAAGCTTCTGATCTCGCTTGCACAAGCTAGTGGTAAAAACGTGATACTGCCCGCCATTCAACTGTTTCGGGTGACTCTGAAAACATGATTGCTGCTGATTCCCCTCATTATTCTGCTGGTTGTGACCACCTTGGTTGTTCTGGTTGCCTTGATTATTCTGAAATTCTGAGTTTGAACCGCCGCCGTTGTAACCCGACCCATGAGATCCTGGACCTGAACCGCCAGACGGACCCTGATCATACCGGAAAAGATCAAAGTTTTTGAACTCCTTCATAATGAAGCAATCCTTCCAAAGGTGCGTGACAGGAACCTCCTTCGTCCCATGCTTTGGGTAGGGCTAGTTTAACAGGCGCTCCAGATTCATGCCTCCACCGCGCTGGGGCGGTTTACCCTTGCGACGCTGCACATTGCCCTGCACATTGGTGTTAGCCACAAAATCAGAATTGTCCGCTTTACGCTTACCATTGTTCCCATGGCCCGCCTGGTTATGCTGTTGTGCCTTTGCACCGCCGTTCTTCTTTCCCTTCTCCGGCTTCTCTTCATCAGAATCGGGATCCTTGGTATTACCAGAATCAGCATATTCAACCAAGGATGCCATAAGTGTTCCCATGTCATTGCAGTGGCGTTTGAGCCGTCCCAATTTCATTTTCAGCGACTTAAACCGGCAATTACCCTCCAAAGGTAGGATTGCCGAATCAGCTCTGATATGGTCCGATGAGTGCAGAATTTCCAAAACACGGTGCACCCAATGGGTCGTTGATTCGTTTTCCCCTTGGACACAAGCAGCCAGATCCACGATTGACATGGGTTGCTTGCACGTATCTTTGAAGTTTGCTATAAACTGGGCCTTCAATTCGTCCCACGAACCGATAGAGTTAGCAGGCAGGCTCTTTAACCAAGTGCGAGTTGTTCCTTCCAACATCATGGTGAAGTATTTTGCACACGCCGCTTCGTCTACATCTAGCATCTCCATAGCCATCTCGTAGCTCTCAACCCATGCCTCAGGGGGTAAATCAGCGGTGTAATTAGTCACCTTACATGGGCCCTTAAAATCCTTGGGTAATCGTACATTACGTAGAGCTGGGGTGAGACATGGCACTCCCCTGGAGCTGAAAGCAAGTCCTTGTTCCACTGATGCCGCTGGCTGAACCGGGGCGGGTTGACGATGACCCGCGTACTGTGCAGTTAACTCTGTCACCCTTCGTGCTCTACCATTATCCACCACGTCCTGAGCATTTACACCACCACGCGCCGGATTAGGACCTCGAGGGGAATCACGGTTCCACGCACTACTCGACATAGCCGGTTCATCAATGTGCCTGCTGTAGCTCTTGCTCGAGTGAGGGGTTGAGTGAATCCTGTCTCGGTTGTATGAATAAGCCTGTTGCTGCACCATGGCAGTCTGTAGAAGATCCCTAGCCCGCCGCGTCTCAACCACCGCTGGAGACCCACCCTCCATTGGAATAGCTGCCAAAAAAGACACCACCGCAATCATGTTGTCCAAAGGGGTGGAGAAGTGACCCGGCGGAGGTGTCATGTACTGCGGTGAGTTATCTGTTCATCGAGGCGGGCCCATCACCCGTGGTTGATCCGGCGCTCCGGTCCTAGGCGCTACAGTCCAGTTTACCGCTGCCGGATAACTGGTCCCAGCTCCTGGCATATTGAAGAGATTCATCGCATTGTAATCTGGCGGCATGCGAGACTGATGCCTCCGCCTCAATACGTCATTCAAAGCGTTCTGATCCAGCAGGAGTCGGTAATTCTCGGCCTGAATCCTCTTTGACTGGGCATCTAAAGCGGCCCGTTCCTCAGCCATCCTGGCTTCCTCAGCTGCCAAATCCTCCTTGGCCTGAGTTATCTGATCCCGCAGCTTTGCGACCTCCGCATTATGGCGATCTTGAGTCGCTGGGGTAACTGCTGTAGTCAGCAACATCGTCCAAGCATCCAATAAACCGGAGAAAACCTGAGCCGGCCGGCATGCGGGGCCTCCTGCCCCGGCTGCCGATTCGGAAATCATCGCCGCCACTGTTGAAGATTGAGGTGCGAGTTGTGTACCAGCCAGAAAGATTGCAACCTGATTTGGCGGTTCAAAGGAGTCCGGAATACTACTACCATCGAAACAACCTCCAAACAGGCCATCCTGAACTTGATATAACGACTCAGTCTCTTCGGTAGATCATGCCCCATCAGAGTAGATAGCCGTCTCACCATCTCATACCGGTTCAGATTTGGTACAATGGATGAATCCTACGAATGCCCGCTTCATGGCAGGCTGAACCCGGGTAGGGCTTGCATGCTGAGCCGTCTCGACGAGGTCGGTGTAGATGTCCGGCTCAGGACCCGGTTTGCCGATGAAAACGTGAATTCCTCCAAAGGGGACCCGGTACCCGTACTCGATTGAGCTGGCCTCAGGGCCCCATCCCGCGTCGTCGATGTAGAGCTTGCCGCGATGACTCTTGGTCATCCGGCCAACCGCGTATCCCTTGACTCCCTCGAAGCTGCCCTTCAAGAACTTGAAACCATCGTGCGATAGCCCCATGGTGGGCGCCAACTATCATGGAATTATCACGTCAGATGTCCTAACGAAAGGACTTAGTCATGCAGCCATCGCAACGAGGTTAGCTTAAAGGGGTTAAACCTGAACAAAGGACACGGAGAGTTTATACTGGTTCGGCCCCTTGCGGTGAAGGTAAAAGCCTACGATCCAGTTGTTGTGGGATTGATTGATCTCGATGAGCAGGGAGCGAATTCGCTTTACCTATCTCTCGAGCTATTGTTTCTTTTCCCTGAACCACCGCGGGGTCGTCCCTTTATATACATAGGTTGACGCACTACCGGTCTACAGAATCCCGAGGCTGGCTCATACAAGTATCCTGCTCGGTTTCTTCCTTTCCTTAACTTACAATACAAGTTACACAACTATGGCAGTTTACTATTATGGACCCTAATCCGCTATTGGGCTTTGGGCCTCTACGCTTCTTTAATTAAAGCGCCATAGCCTTCATCTTCATGGGCTCTTGTACAGGACTCCTTATGAGTTAATCCGGCCCCTCCTGGGTGGTTTAATTCAGTAGTCATGTCCCCAACAGATGGGGACAAGATGGGCGAGAGAGCAGAAGTAGACGGAGGAAGAAGGACCCCTCCTCGATCTGGACCCCGCCTCAATCTACACTTCCATGGCGTCTCTAGGTCTTGACGACGACACTTGATGACAACGTGCGTCTGGCTCGATCCGTGTGAGGACGAGACGCAACCGTCCCCTCATACAAACAGAGGTCCCTCTTCTCTTCTAATGGGAGGAGGAGAGGGAGGGGGTGGCGGCTGTGGGGAGAAGAGAGCAGGAGGGGCGGCCGGCAATGAGGTCAGACTGGGCGGTGGGTGGCGGCGGCAAGGTCAGACGGGATGGTGGGTGGCGGAGGCGATGTGTGGGTGGGAGGGCGCGGTCGATCTGGTCGATGGGGAGGATGGAGTAGAGGGGAGGGTATCAGGCGCTGTCGGATGGTGCCGGAATCGGGGGGCATCGGGCGCCGTAGGTTGGCGACGAGGAGTGGTGGAGGGGACGGGGAGGAGGTGGTGGCGGTGAAGAGGAGATGGGGACGAGGGAGGAGGGGTGCGATGGGGGATCTGAGCTAGGGTTTGGGCTGCGGGTGGTGATCTTTTTCTTTTCTTTTTCTATAGATAGATGGATGGATGGATGTGGGATGGAGAGATGGATGGATGGATGGATGGGCGCCATGTCACCGATTCGTGGGAAGAGTTCTCATTGGTTCGAAAAATTAGTGATTTAAAATAGTCTTCAAGTATTAAAAATAGTGGGATTTTGTGAAGCAGCTATCAAAAATATTTTGCAAAATGGCACCACAAAAAATTTCACTAGACTTAGACCACATTTTATAGATAAGGACCAATTTGTATGCATTTATGATCTTTCTAGGTATTTTAAATCATTTTTTGAGTGCCCAAAATGAAAATTTTTGTGAAGGACCTATCATATATTTGTTGCAAAATTGTACCAAATCAATTTTCTAAAATACTAGGACATATTTAATGGACAATTGACCCAATGGTTGGGTGTAAAAAGTTTTGATCCACCTCTCATGAAAAAGACAAATTCCCGCCGATTTAGGTGGAAGCGGGTCAAATTTGAACTGTAGCTACCTCGTAGTTTGCTCTTTATTTTTTCAAAAAATCATTTCTAGGTACATAAGTATCTATTTAATCAGAGAAACACCAAAAAAATTCAAGATTCAACCGCTAGCTAGGAACAGTTATTCCCGCCATTTTGACCGCATTTTGAAATGGGCATAAAAAATTCAAAAAAATCAAAAAATTGGAAAACCTTCGCATTGTTTCATTATATGTGGCCAAGTTACCAGCAAAAATTATGAACTTGTAATACGACAATTTAAAAAAAATGTTCTCAGAAACGAGCTATCACGTCTGAAGATTCATGGCTTTCAAGCCAAATGATCAATCTTATGGCCACATTCAAGGCATAGTTTGTTCAAATGATCTCATATTGTGCACAATGGTGCATCTTGGAATTCCAAAAAATGTTGCCTAAGGGAGTTTTCATTTTCTTTGGACAGAAAATTCATTTTCCATTTTTCGAGTGCCCAAAATGAGGTTTCTTTGTGAAGGACCTACCATATATTTGTTGCAAAATTGGACCAAATCAATTTTATAAAATACTAGGACATATTTGATGCACAATTGACCAAATGTTTTGGTGTAAAAAGTTTTGATCCACCTCTCGCGAAAAAGACAAATTCCCGCTGATTCAGTTGGAAGCGGGTCAAATTTGAACTGTAGCTACCTCATAGTTTGCTCTTTATTTTTTCTGAAAATCTTTTCTAGGTACATAAGTATCTATTTAATCAGAGAAACACCAAAAAAATTCAAGATTCAACCACTAACTAGGAACGGTTATTCCCGCCATTTTGACCGCGTTTTCAAACGGGCATAAAAAATTACAACAAATCAAAAAATTGGAAAACCTTCGCATTGTTTCATTATATGTGGCCAAGGTACCAGAAAAAATTATAAACTTGTAATACGGCAATTATTTGAAGAAAGTGTTCTCAGAAACGAGCTATCAAGTGTGTAGATTCATGGCTCTCAAGTCAAATGATCAATCTTATGGCCACATTCATGGCATAGTTTGTTCAAATGATCTCATATCATGCACAATGGTGCATATTGGAATTCCAAACAATGCTGCCTAAGGGAGTTTTCATTTTCTTTGGACGAAAAATTCATTTTCCATTTTTTGAGTGCCCGAAATGAGGTTTTTTGTGAAGGACCTACCATATATTCGTTGCAAAATTGGACCAAATCAATTTTATAAAATACTAGGCCATATTTAATGCACAGTGGACAAAATGGTTGGGTGTAAAAAGTTTTTATCCACCTCTAGTGAACAAGAAAAATTCCCACCGATTTAGTAGGAAGCGGGTCAAATTTGAATTGCAGCTGCCTCATAGTTTGATCTTTATTTTTTCCAACAATCACTTCTAGGTACATAAGTATCTATTTAATCAGAGAAACATCAAAAGTTTTCCAAGATTCAACTGCTAGCTAGGAACGGTCAAGCCCGCCGTTTTGACCGCATTTTGAGACGGGCATAAAATATTCAAGAAAATCAAAAAAAATTGGAAAACCTTCGCATTGTGTCATTATATGTGACCAAGTTTCCAGAAAAAATAATAAACTTGTAATACGGAAATTATTTTAAAAAAGTGTTCTCAAAAATGAGCTATCGTGTGTGAAGATTCATGGTTTTCAAGCCAAATGATCAATCTTATGGCCACATTCATGGCATAGTTTGTTCAAATGATCTCATATTGTGCACAAGGGTGCATCTTGGATTCCAAACAATGTTGCCTATGGGAGTTTTCATTTTCTTTGCACGGAAAATTCATTTTCCATTTTCTGAGTGCCTGAAATGAGTTTTTTTGTGAAGGACCTACCATATATTTGTTGCAAAATTGGACCAAATCAATTTTCTAAAATACTAGGACATATTTAATGCACAATTGACAAAATGGTTTGGTGTCAAAAGTTTCGATCCACCTCTGGTGAAAAAGACAAATTCCCGCCGATTCAGTAGGAAGCTGGTCAATTTTGAACTGCAACTGCCTCATAGTTTACTATTTATTTTTTCCAAAAATAATTTCTAGTTACATAAGTACCTACTAGCAAACATGTCCGTGCGTTGCAACGGTAGATACAAAAATTACACTCTGGTCAAATAAGTATGACTCAATCAACATCCTTTATTTTAACACGGTGGCTCATCATTTTGCCATTTACCTTTCTTCCGACTCTCGCTGATGATGGACGTGATGTCCACATAATCACAATGCATTCGACATGGTAAATCTCAAGACAATGAGCTTGCCACCGTATGACACACTTGTCATTGTGTAGCGCAAGAAAATGTTTAAAACTTTTAAAATAAATCTCATCTACCACGAACTACTCCCAACGCCTAGACATATAAAGACTTTCCAAAAACTGATCAAAACGTAGACATAAAAGACTTTTGAAACGTCAAAAAGTTTTTGGAATTGACAAACATTTTTTCTAAATAATTGGGCATTTTTAAAATTCGTAAACATTTGTTTTGTTTAGACGAACATTTATTGAACACATGAATATTTTTTAAATTCCTGAACATTTTTTGAATCAATGGTTTTTTAAAATTAGTGAAAAATTCGCAGAAAAGTTGATTTTTTTTGAGAATTTTCTAAAATTTCATGGATATTTTTTTAGATTCGTGATCGCGAATATGTTTTGTATACATGATCATTTTTTCAAAATCAAGAACATGGTTTTATTTCCCGATAATTGTTTTCCAAATTGTAATTTTTTTTATAATTTTCCAAAATCTTTGTAAAATTACCAACATTTTTTGAAACCACGAAAATTTTATGATTTTTCAAACATTTTTAAGATTCGTAGACATTTTATGATTTCTCGACCATTTTTTTTTCCAAAATCTGCAACTTTTTAAAAAATTTCAATCTTGAATTAACTCAAAAAAGAGAGTAAAAAACAGAAATAAGAAAAGAAAAGACAAAAAGATGAAGAAAAATAGAGATGCCGCGTCCTGCGGGCCGGCCCATGAAGACATTCAGGGGGGATGAGGTGGGTGAGAAAAAGGAGTTGGAAAAAATGGTGTACGCAGGGTTCGAACCCTGGTCTTTCAAGTGGGAGAAACAGGCTGTTGCCACTACGCCACCAGCTCACATGTGCTAAATGATGGGTATCGTACCTATAAAACACTTATAGCGACGGTGTCTTAACAAAAAACGAATCGTTTTCCGTTTAGATGGCATAGCGAGTAATATATAACAACTTCGAGGGTAATGTTTAGATGGACGACCAGAAGCAATACTTGTTTTATTAATAGGTAGAGATTTAATCATAAATACATGGCTTGGTGGTGCTACGTCGAGGTTTGGACGGTGGCCGAGGGCCCCAACTCTAGAGCGCGTAAACTCACATGCCGTCCGCGAGGTCACCGCGTGACCATGGCGTTGCCATGTGTTCTGGGCAGCCTAGGCATGTCTAGTGGGTTGGGCACTCCCCAGGTAGGTGCTAGGAAGAAAATCACAACATAAGATTCTCATGAGGAGACCGATCAATGCTCAAACATGAATAAGCAGCCAAGTGTTGGATTAGCGGTATGGGAAATGCACATGGCTAATGGGCATGAGTTTTGGCTGAGGATGATCAGTTACTAAGAAGACCATCTTCACAAATTTTCAGCTCAAATGGACGAGCCTAGGTGGTACTTGCTTTGCAAAGTACCACACTGGTCATAAATACAAATGTTGAAGCTGGGCTCAAAATAATGAATGGATTGAGCTGACATTTGGTGGAGGATGGTTATTTGGGCATAGGAAAGCACTGTAGAAAATGGATACCATTTGGACATGCCAAAGTGGTACTTCCTTCACAAAGTGTTTTTCTGAACATAATAGGAAAATGAATATTTTAGAATTATTTTTGAACTAGGCAAGGAAGGTTTTTTACATATTTGATGAAGATATGACCCAAAGAATTTATGAGATTTTTTTGGGAATTTTGGGAATGACAGAAATATAGGTTGCTTCACAACCTAGGGCAAAAACTGTCACATGGACATGACACATAGGCAAAACTGATGAGGTGGCGCCTAGTCATAGCAACCCACCATAATTTACAAGGTTATGACCATCTATATTGGTCATGATCAGCTAGAAATCAGGTAACAGACCTGTGCTATCTGCTTTATGACCATTTTGTGTAAGGAAATTACGATCTTTCTAACCAAAATGGTCGTTATAGTTTAGGGTTTGGAGCCCCCCGAACAGCTTTTGACCAATTGGTCTGAAATGTTCATAGACCTATGACCAATTCTTCCAGGGTCACTGATAGAAGGTCACTAGTTGACATATTCCTTGTAGTGTGTACAGAAGCACAGATCATTTGACCTGAGTGCTAATGTTTCAGGCTGTAGAATCTGATGGAGCAGCATGATCTTCACCTTTTTTCTGCCATTGCTCTTGAACAATGAAGCGAATGTCTGATAGTCTGGTTTCAAAACCATTCATATCTTGACGACATTTGTCAACCACTATTCTTGTTTTCGAAACGACGTCCATCAGGGATTGAACTTGTGTCTGGAGCATAGATATATCACTCTGTCTAGCAGGAAGAGTTTGTTCAGTATGCGATTTGGACGAGGTTACCTTGACAACCAACCCAGAATTAAACAGGAAGGTGCTTTTTGCACTGGTAGTGGAGAGATACTGACGCACTGTAGCAAGAGGTGACATTGTGCCTGTGATAGCCTCGTCACCTTCAGGTGGTTGTGGTTGTTCAATCATTTGTTCCATAGCTTCCTAAAAGTTTGAACTTGTAGATTAGTGTACCAGATAAGTTACTAATGAGAAAAAACAAAGAAAGTAGGTTAAACATTTATACATAACTTATTTTGGTGAACTACTGTAATATATTAGCATGTATTGTAGTGCCAACTACATAATAAAATCACTTTCGGAAAAAATGTCCATGTAGCATGCCTACTGTATTGTCTATTTCCTCACATTCATTGACATCTAAGGATAAAAAGACATGGTTTAAAGTAGGATGAACATAGTATGATATCATTCATATCATGGGCAAACAGATATAAAACAAACAGGCTATTTTATCATTGTGTGCGCACGTGAACATAACAACTAGATTACAGATCAAGACCAAAAGAATATCCTTCATCTCTTTTAAACCATGTAAGGTGAAATGATACGTTAAGACAACTGTGTATAATAGTGAATAGAGTAACTGGCATTGGCTGCAAACCAAGTAGTTAAATGAACACATCACAGTACCAATCAGTTCAAAGGCAGGAGGAGTAAGGACTTACAACAGCGGCTTGAACTGGTGTGCTCATGCCCTTCATCTTGCTGGTGTGGCAATCCTTGAAGATTTGCACTGCATTCGGTTCAGGTTCTTTTTGGTCCGCACGGGCTTTCCTCTGTATTTGGAACAAGTCAATATAGATACGATAATATGGCACAAAAAAGAAGAAGGAAGTAGCAGCTATTTATAAGAGCCTCGCAGTGTGCAATATAGCTATGAGATCCTGTTGTCTGTTGGAATTTCACTTTAGAACGGTTGGTTTTGTTCTTCAAACAGTTATTCTAGAAGAAGATACACTTGTAAGGCACACACATAAATACAAGTTCAGTATGTGGTCTGATCAAATATATATAGCCTACCTGATACTTTGGATCAGACCAGTGTTTAATGAGGGCTCTCCAGTCTTCATCTGTAATATATTCCGCTAGAGATGTTTGGGCGATTTCATTGTTAGCCTTACCTTGAAAGTGAGATTTTCTAAGGTGGTACCAATACTGTCGCGGAGCAGACTGAAAAACATGAGTGCATGCTTGTTTAGTTGCATCATATTTCGGATCCAACTTGAATCTCATCTGTTGAAAAAAGAATGTGAGTCTTACTAGGAGAAAGCTAGAAAGTATGGGACAGAGAAAGACAATATTACTAATTGTGATGAATAACATTACTTGCGGATAAATGGTCAAGGAAGGTGTTAAACTGGGTATTGTCTTTCTCATTCCTGTACTGGATCCATGTTGGGAGGATATGTGCATGACACCTAATGGCAACGACTGCCTCTGATATTAACTTGGCTGACTCTGTAGCATCAATTGGCCTTTTTAAACCTGCCTCAAAATGGATCTCCATTCTTCCTCCTTTACATCTGTCGTGGAGCTAGTTCAACAACGAATATGGAAAGTGTTAGTGTACATCAAACTGTGAGAGTACATATATAGGAGCATGCAACTGCAACTTGACTCAGTCAGGTACCGTCTTGGTGTTGATGCTCATGAGGTTCATCTGATCTTGCCAAGTCCTGTTGTGTCAGCAGTGCTTCGGAAGTAGTGTTAGGTGTGAAGGTAGCTTGGGAACTGGCCAGTTCCGGAGCAAACGAATGAGTAACTCGTTGAGATGCTGGTACAGTGGAAGCGATTGCTGCAGCTGGTGGAGCAGGTGATACTGTGTTTGTAGATTTAGCCAGTGGACTTGGACCTTCTACTGCACTATAAGTACCAGCAGAATCTCGACGGTAGATCCTTTTCCGTTTCACCCGATGAGTGACAGCACTCCCTACTATATTATTTTCCTTGCTCTTTTTTGACCTTGCCATGTCAAGCCGTACCCACAACAAAAAAGAATAAAATCGCTCTTCAGAACTCATTGATGCATGATACAGACAAGCAATACTTTGATGTAAGACAACCGTATGAGGATGTAATATGTAAGAAAAACAGGACGACATGACATATTCACAGCTACGATGTGCAAACTAAGCAAAAGGATTTTCAAGAAAATAGAAGTAATGCAAGCTAGACATTGTATGAAAGATGCAACCAATATTACTCTGCCAAGTTAAAAGTGTCTTGTCATAAGTGACAATTCAAAAAATTAGAAGCAGTACAACATAGAAATCAATGCAAGATGCAACCACTATCAAACTGCCATGTCAAAAGTGTCCAATCATGAGTGACTGATGCGGGATACACAAATAGCAGTACTTTGATGTAAGAACATGGTATGATAGATAGATGTAGTGTATTTTAGACACAGAAAGCCATGTCATATGCACATGTATAACGTATAAACTCAGCAGGTGCAATTTAATCAATATAGAAGAAATACATGCTAGACAACATATGCAACATGAAACCAATTATCACACTGTCAACTTAGAGCAAGCTCCTGCGATGGTGGAGTACGGGAGATGAACTCATCATGTAGAGTTGAGACTTCAACTTCATTAGCAGTAGCAGTGGCAAATCTAGAGAGTCTCTGTTTTCGTCGGTGCGGAGGACCACCAACATCCCCTAACTTACTCTTTTCCTTCCTATTTTCTGATATTGCCTTATGAAGTCAAAACCACAAGAAGATGAATAAAATTAGCTCTGCATAACTGGTTGATGCATGATACAGATGAACACTACTTTGATGTAAGGTAAGCGCAGGATAGGAGGATAGAATATATACAAAAAAGGCATTTCATATTCACACGTACAATAGGAGGATGGAATATGTATGAAAAAATTTGAAGCGGAAGGCATTTCAACAAAATTTGAAGAAATGAAAGCTAGGCACCATATGAACATGCAACCAATATCACTCTATCAGGTAAAAAGTGTCTCGTCGTAAGTGCCATTTCAAGAAATTATAAGCAGTACAAGCTAGAAGACAATGCAAGATTCAACCTACATCACAGTCCCAAGTTAAATGTGTCTTATGGGTAAGTGATCGTTGCAGGTATAAGTTGTAAACTACGCAGATGCAATTCAACATAACCATAAGCAATACAATCTAGACATCATACAGAAAATGCAACCACATATAACAGTTCCAAGTAAGAGCAAGCACCTGTCACGGTGGAGTAGGGGAGATGTGCTCATCATGTACACGTATGTTCTAGAAACAGGAACACGTGTCATATTCACAGGCATTATGTGTAAAGTAAGCAGATGCAATTCAAGTTAGAAGCAATACAAGCTAGACATCATACGCAACATGCAACCGCATATAATAGTGCCAAGTTAGAGCAAGCACCTGTGATGGTGGAGTAGGGGAGATGTGCTCATCGTCTACATAGCTACATTGACTGTCCAGCCTTGTGTTGTCTTGTGAATCTTGTTGGGAGGATGGCGGAGTAGAATCTGTAGAGACCCCCTATTTGAGTTGCTCTGAAGGACCACCATCATCCACTGCCGGACTAATTTCCTTCAGTTGTAATGATTTTGCATTGTGAAGTCAAACCAATAAGAAAAGGAATAAAATTCGCTCTTCAGAACTGATTCATGCATGATACTGACGAACACTACTCGGATGAAAGGCAAACACATGATGCGAGGATGGAATATGTATGAAAAACAGGATGGCGTGACATATTCACACCTATGATGTGGTAACTAAGAAGAAGGCATTTCAACAAATTAGAAGCACTGCAAGCTAGACACCATATGAAAGATGCAACCAATATCACTCTGCCAAGTTCAAACAGTATGGCGTTTCAACAAATTAGAAGCAATACATGTGGGAAATCATATGCAAGACACAAACAATATCACAATGGAGACTTAAAGGTGCCTTATCATAAGTGACTGATGCGGGATATGCAAGAACAATAGTCTGATGTAGAAACAGGAACACATGTCATATTCACAGGCATTATGTGTAAAGTAAGCAGTTGCAATTCAACAAAGTTAGAAGCAATACAAGCTAGACATCATACGCAACATGCAACCACATATAATAGTGCCAAGTTAGTGCAAGCACCTGTGATGGTGGAGTAGGGGAGATGTGCTCATCATCTATACAGCTACGTTGACTATTGTTGACACCAGATTTTGGCATGGTAAAAAACATAATTAAGAAGGCTTCAAATGGAAAAGTGCTCAAAGTGAGAAAGTTCTGTATCGTCAAAAGGAGAAACTTTGATATTTAGTCCGTAGCCATCCGATCTAATCTCTAAGGCCGAAGTTGTGTTTGAAGTACTGAGATTTTGCATTCAGAACACTATTCGGCTGATTATGCCCCCAATGTGGCCTCATATGGGAAAAGTTTCTACACGGATTATCTTCGTCTCGTCGAAACGATCGATTTTTATATAATAAACGTCTAAATCGGAGCTCGTATGCAAAAGTTAGAGCCAAAATGGTGTGTTACATAAGTCTGCCCCGGAAGTTCCGGGCAAAACTTCCGGGGAGGTTCCGGGATGAACCGAAAGTTTGCAGATTTGCGGGGCCGATTTCAACATCAAGGTGACCTTGGATGAAAAAGTGATCAACTAAGGAATTTTTCTGCATTACAAGATCTACAACTTTTCTTTTGGGACCATCGTGATCTGAAGCCATATGCGACCTCCAGGAGCTGTGCAAGAGGGCTACTTGATGTAATCTTAGCCCGGAAGTTCCGGGCTGACCGGAAGTTCCGGCCCCCATAGTCCGAGTTAGGTTATGTTTTGATGTTTTGGACGTGATTTGAGTCCTTTTCTTGTACGGGAAGTCCAGCCGCCTCATATATATGTAAGGGGCGACAGCCGATTGAACAACACACAATCGATCTATCAATATATCACTTTTTACCTTTACCTATATCTTCTCCCTTGTTCTTCTTCTTCCTCGTTCTTCGTTCATTCTTCTTCACTGCAGGGCAGCGAACCTCGAGGCCCTAGGGGCGGTCAGGCCAACCTAGGGTAGCCCGTAGCCACCACGCGCCCTGACGGGGACCCTCCCAGGCGTGTGGGGTTTCGGGTCTACAAAAGCGACCGCCGGATTGTCCTGCGTACCATGCTTCCGGCGGGTCTCCTTCGACGTGAGCTGCGGTGCATCACCCCCGACGTCGAGGGTACACGGTGACGTGTTCGTGTGCGAACACACTTTTTGGCGACTCCACTGGGCAAGAAGCTTTGAATGGTCTCCGGCCCGTTCTTGCTACGAAGAGATCGTCATCTAGGGTTTGCAATTTGCAAAGGTAATATGAATACCCAATTCACATATGCAGATGCAAATAATGCATATGTTGTTTCTAGATCATCTAATGAGCATAATGTATCGGCTAGCCCTAGCTTTATCAATCATGCATCTAATTATGTGCGAGAGCCCATGCAACATAATCTTCATGGTTCAACTTTATATAATTTTAGCAACATGCAACATATGTATCCCAACTCCAATGCATCGGCAACCCCAAAAATCTGTATGCCGATGAACAACATGATGAGTTCGGTTAATCAAGTTGAAACACCCCATGTAGGAACTTTCAATGGCATGCAACATAGTGTTTCATCTTTTTATTCATTGGCAACTAATTTGCAACATGTTAATCCAAACATGCCGGTGGATAGGGGAATTGGCCATGCTACTACTAGTTATTCGGCCAATTACCCTCAAACATCATATGCTACACCTCATGCTACTTGTTTTTTGGCACCATACGCAACTGTTGATGTCCATAATTCGGCTCCGCCCCTTAATGGTCATGGCCGAATAAGTGAAACTTCTACAGGAGCACAAATGCCTTCACCTACTACCGTGGCATATCATGTTCCCCCTATACAATTACAGAATTTTGGCAACATCTCATTGCCGAAAGAGTCTAAGAGCATTGGGGGGCAACCATATCCAGACTGGGTAGTTGAGAACAAGCTTACATTCTCTTGGGATTTGTGCAACTCCATTCGAAAGGAACTAATAGAAGGCGGGAAGCCTCATGATTTTGCTGCAGTAAAAGCTAGAGTTGTGCAAATGATGCAGTTGCCCAGTGTTGTACCATCCAGTGCACCCCGTAAACAATTGCAAAGTTTCGGCACCTCATTGCCGGAAAAGTCTGAAAGTATTGGGGGGCAATCTCATGAGGAGTGGATGGAAATTGAGATGAAAAAGTTTAAAGCTCACCAAGCTGAGATGTGGGCTGAAATTAGACAAGAGCGGGAAGCCTTGCAAATTTAAAAAGATAAAGTTATTGATTCAGGTAACAAAGAAAATTCGGTTATTGGAAAAGCCGAATCATGTAGTATATATTCTCAATCCATCAAATCCAATGAGGCAAGCATTATTGAGAAAGGGCATGGCAAGCATAGGAAAACAATTGTGCTTGATTTTTTTGAAGCTAATGGAACCTACTTCCTGCCCTATGAGTTCCGTGCCATAGAAATTGATAAGCTTCAAGGACAAGAACAAGTAGCCGAACAAAGTTCGGCCGAAAGAAATCTTCAGTGTAATGATGCATGGAATAAAGAAAAAGATGATGAAAAGGCGTTGGAGAGTCATCCAAAGATGAAGCTAGATATTGTTCAAGTCATGCTCTCCCAACGTATTTGAAGAGGTATGCATAGCGAGTAATTTACCTATTTTCAGATTTGGTCAAAACTTTATTGTTGATGCATCTATTAGAAAAATCCTCATAGGTAATTTTGAAAGACCAATGAAGAAGGGTAATTTACTTGTTAGAAATAAAATTGTTTTAAAACATAACGGTCAACCAATTGTGCCATTTATAAAGACCGATAATGACTTATTATTGTAGCCAAAGCTTTCCCCGTTGCTTTATCTAAAGTTCATTTCTATTTGGGTAGCTTTGCTTATTTCATACTTGGCTTGCACTTGGTCTGAGACATGTCTGTTCTAACTATTTTTATTTTAGAAATTTAAAGACAAGGTTAAATTCTGTTGAGAAAACTGATGCTAGTATAATATCTTACCCAAAGACATCGGAGATAGAGTGCAAAACACAATGCATAGCCGAATGGGGAGATGTCAAATCTGAACCATTCGTTTGCATAGCTCCAAAGCCGTTCTCACAACAAGATTGGCTAGAAAACAAAAGGTATACCTTCGATTCAAACATGTGTGATCAAATCTTTGATTTGTTGTTGAAAAATAATTACATTAGAATTCTTGATCACCATGTCAAGCCATCTGTCCAAGGACGAATGTATTGTAAGTTGCATGATTCGTCCAAGCATAGTTTTGAGGACTGCCACATGTTTCGTCAAATAGTTCAATCGGCCATTGATAAAGGACGATTGAAATTTGTTGAGACACCAAGAGATGACCAATCTATTTCGATTGGTCCCGATGGCAGAAAGTTTTTGCATCGGCTGCTTCAAGCCGATCCATTTAAAGAGAAGGTAAAAACTGCAGGTGGTGGGATCAAGCTTTCAAGTAAAGAAGTTGTTGAAGAGCCTAATGAACATAATCTTGAGGGAGAAAATTCCATCAAAGCTACAATGGAGACGCCAAGGACTGGGGGGCAGCAAGCAAATAAAATGATCAATGAAGCAAACCGAAAGAAAACAAAGGCCGAAATAAGTGCAAGTGTAAGAGATCAAAAATCACCTTCATTGAACTATTGGATAAATATGGAAAGAAGAGTGAAGAGAAGAATGCTTATCGGCCATATCATGCAAAGAAATCAAGATCACCCCCAAGGCGCAAATATGAAGATTGGTATTGGCAAAGTGAGAATTTTAATGCAACATATTCATATCCTTATTTTGGGCCGCCAATGCCAATGTCGTGGATGCCTCCCTATGCTCATGTAGGTCCATATCCATCATGGGACAGGTATGATACAAGGGCACATTCTCCGTCTTATGTCAGACCATCTCATCAATATTATGCAGCTCCGAGAAGATCAACACTTGAACAATCACATGTTAAAGACCATTTCAATCGTAAGGAATCGGTCCAGAACTCAAGGAAGAAGAAAGAGGTGGTCAAGCAAGTTTATTGTGTTAAAAGAGATGGTCGTAAGAGTGCAATTTCAGATTTCCTATCAAATGAAAAAGAGCCAATTAAAGCGTTGACATTGGCTACTAAAGGCAATGAGACGAAGCAACCAATTATTGAGAGTTAAAGTGCAAAATCTGAAGAAAAGAAGTTGAGAGTGCACAAGGTAAAACAAGAATTGCCACTGCTTCAAACAAAATCACAGCCGGGGTGCCCACTCGGCTTACCATATTGGCAAAATAAGAAATTACAAAAACTTAGTGCACAAGAACTTGAAGATAGGAACATGGCCTGGGTTCCCAAAGGAAGTGCTCAAAATAAGAATTATGTGCAAGCTTCCATTACAATAAGTGTGGCAAAGGTGAAGAATGAAAAGAGTGAAAACTATGAAGGACCAACCCGAAGGTTTCAGCATCTTCGGTCTACACATTATCCATATTCTTCGACTATGCCATTAACGTTTATGCCATGGAAATCATCATCAGGTATGATTGGTAACCCTCAATGGGCTTATTTTAATCCATGGATGCAATATAATTTCTTACATCATGAAAGGGTATTACCAAGTCAATATACATTTGGTTAGCTACAAGTTTGTTGCTGATCCAAAGGGCCAAAATACTTGATTTGATATTTAGTTTGTTTGTTTCGGCTATATGTCTTAGAACGAAGTTTACATGGTAATGGCCGATATTTACCTATCGTCCTAAGAGTATGTCAATGCATGGCCGTTGTAGTATTCTAACATCGTCCTTAGTTCGAATGGAGATCGAGACAATTACTATGGAGATTAGGTTTTGATAGTTGATTTCATAACAATGGCCATGGTGTTGGTGTTGTTTATATATCTCCATATAGTGCTGTTCTGTGAAGCCTCATGCCTGTTAAAATATTTATTGCACAATAATCAAAGCCGAATATGCAATGTTATTCATTTTGGAACTTTTTCCATATGTTCTAAACATATTGAGGATTTTGGTGATTCGTTATGAGTATTGCAACAAATATCCAAGGGTTATCAATGTTTTGACGAATCACTTATAGTTTATCTTTAGGTATGTCTAGATGAAAAATTTACCTTCAGTTGCTTTAACATTGTTCATATTTCTAGACATAACAATTCGAAAGAGTTGGCACAGCAAGCATCCGGCTACTATGTTAACCATGGTGTATTGCATTTCTATCAATAGCCGATGCTTATTCTTGCCAACATAGGTAAGGCCGAATTGGAGCTCACCATCTCGGCCACTAATGAAACTTTTATGCAGACAAAGTTCGGATTGAAGGAGGTTCATTCTTGATTATCTGCAAAATCCTAGCGAAAGGGAGAACAATATGGTCCGGAGGATGGTTTTGGTCTATGGAACCTTATGACCGGATTGTTATAGAAGCTGACATGTTTTCACCCAAGTTTGCATCAAGAGGTTCAAACAAGCAATGGCCGATATATACTTATCGTCCTAAGAGCATGCAAAATGGTCGATGGAATGTTGACATCGTCCATAGAACAAGCTATGCGGAAGTTATTTTTCGGCACACAAGCTTTGCCGAAAAACGGCGGGGGGGGGGGGGGGGGGGGGGCATGTGTTGACACCAGATTTTGGCATGGTAAAAAACATAATTAAGAAGGCTTCAAATGGAAAAGTGCTCAAAGTGAGAAAGTTCCGTATCGTTAAAAGGAGAAACTTTGATATTTGGGTCGTAGCCATCCAATCTAATCTCTATGGCTGAAGTTGTGTTTGAAGTACTGAGATTTTGCATTCAGAACACTATTCGGCTGATTAGGCCCCCAAGATGGCCTCATATGGAAAAAGTTTCTACATGGATTGTCTTCGTCTCGTCAAAACGATCTATTTTGATAAAAGAAACGTCTAAATCGGAGCTCGTATGCAAAAGTTAGAGCCAAAACGGTGTGCTGCATAAGTCTGCCCCGGAAGTTCCAGGCAAAACATCCGGGGAGGTTCCGGGATAAACCGAAAGTTTGCACGCGGTGCGCCCCGAAACTGGAATTTTAACATTATTTGCAGATTTTCGGGGCCAATTTCAACATCAAGATGACCTTGGATGAAAAAGTGATCAACTAAGGAATTTTTCTACATTGCAAGATCTACAACTTTTCTTTTGGGACCATCGTGATCCGAAGCCATATGCGACCTCCAGGAGCTGTGCAAGAGGGCTACTTGATGTAATCTTAGCCCGGAAGTTCCGGGCTGACCGGAAGTTCCGGCCCCCGTAGTCCGAGTTAGGTTATGTTTTGATGTTTTGGATGTGATTTGAGTCCTTTTCTTGTACGGGAAGTTCAGCCGCCTCATATATATGTAAGGGGTGACGGCCGATTGAACAACACACAATCGATCTATCAATATATCACTTTTTACCTTTACCTTTATCTTCTCCCTTGTTCTTCTTCTTCCTCGTTCTTCGTTCGTTCTTCTTCACTGCAGGGCGGCGAACCTCGAGGCCCTAGGGGCGGTCAGGCCGACTTAGGGCAGCCCATAGCCGCCACGCGCCCTGACGAGGTCCCTCCCAGGCGTGTGGGGTTTCAGGTCTACAAAAGCGCCTGCTGGATTGTCCTACGTACCGTGCTTCCGGCGAGTCTCCTTTGACGTGAGCTGCGGATCATCACCCCCGGCGTCGAGGGTACATGGTGACGTGTTCGTGTGCGAACAACTTCTAGCCTTGCTTTGTCTTGCGAATCTTGTTGGGAGGATGGCGGAGTAGAATCTGTAGAGAACCTCCGTTTCAGTTGCTCGGAAGAACCACCATCATCCAATGCCTTGCCAATTTCCCTCAGCTTTATTGATTTTGCATTGTGAGGTCATACTGACAAGAAAAAGGAATATAATTCGCTCTTCAGAACTCATTCATGCATGACACTGACGAACACTACTCTGATGAAAGGAAAAGTCATGATACGAGGATGGAATATGTACGAAAATTGGACGGCTTGACATATTCACACCTATGATGTGATAACTAAGCAGAAGGCACTTCAACAAATTAGAAGCACTGCAAACTAGACACCATATGGAAGGTGCAATCAATATCACTCTGCCAAGTTAAAACTGTCTCGTCATAGGTGGCGTTCATCAAACTAGAAGCAATACGTGCTAGAAATCATATTCAAGACGCAAACCAATATCACACTGCCAACTTAAAGGTGTCCCATCATAAGTGACTGATGCAGGGTACACAAGAAGAGTAGTTTCATATAAGAATATGGTGTTATAGACAGATATAATATGCACCAAAAACAGGAAAGCGTGTCATATTCACACATATCATGTGTAAGCTAAGCAGATGCAGTTTACACTAATTAGGAGCAATACAAGCTAGACACCATATGCAACATGCAACCAGATATTACACTGCCAAGTTAGAACAAGCACCTTGGATGGTGGAGTAGGGGAGCGGAGACTTGGACCTTGTAATGCACTATCAGTATTTGGAGAATCGGTACGGATGCTCCGTTTACATTGCTGCAGAGGACCACCATCATCGCCTTACTTACTCTTTTCCTTCCTCTTTCTTGATTTTGCCTTGTCAAGTCAAACCCACAAGAAAATGGAATAAAATTTGCTCTTCAGAACTCATTGATGCATGATACTGACGAACACTACTTTCATGTAAGGCAGCCGCATGATAGGAGGATGGAATATGTATGAAAAACAGGACGGCATGACATATTGACATGTATGATGTATAAAGTGTAAACTAAGCACAAGGTGCTTGAACTTGTTAGAATCAATGCATGCTAGAAACTATATGAAAGATGAAACCAATATCACTCTGTCAAATTAAAAGGATGCCCTAACAAATGTATTTGACCAAATTAGAAGCAATACATGGCAACAGGCTATAAATAATATGCAATACACAAAGAATAAAGGTGACTCATCGTAAGTGATTGATGCAGGATACAGAAGAGAGGTAGTTTCATGTAAGAACAAGGTTACACATATATGTAGTGTGTACCAAACATAGGAAGGCATGTCATATTCACATGTATAGTGTGTAAACTAAGAAGATGCAATTTACCCTAATTAGAAGCATTACAAGCTAGACACCGTATGCAACATGCAACCACATATCACACTGCGAAGTTAGAGCAAGCACCTGTGATGGTGGTGTAGGGGAAGTGCGGTCTTCAAGTACAGAGCTACGTTCAATATCTTCATTTAGGCTTGCTGTTTCTGTATAATCATGTGGAGAGGATGAAATTGCATTCTTTATAAGAGTAGTGTGTCTCATATTAACCCACGCGCGTGACTGTCTCATCATAAGCGATAGATGCAGGATACACAACAACAATAGTCTGATGTAAGAACATGGTGTGATAGGCAGATGTAGTATGTACCAAAAACAGGAAGACGTGTCATATTCACATGTGTAATGTGTAAGCTAAGGAGATGCAATTTAACAAATTAGGAGCAATAAAAGATAGGCACCATATGCAACATGCAACCACATATGACACTGCCATGTTAGAGCAAGCACCTTGGGTTGTGGAGTAGGGGAGATGAGATTTGGAACTAGCACTGTAGTACGAGTAGCAGGAGAATCTGCAGAGATCATCTGTTTTGGTTGCTCCAGAGGACCACCATCATTCCGTGCCTTCGTCCTTTCAGATTTTGCCTTGTCAAGTAAACACACAAGAAAAAGGAATGAAATTCGCACTTCCAAATTCGTTGATGCATGATACTGACAAACACAACTTTTATGTATGGCAACCACATTGTAGGAGGATGGAATATGTATGGAAAACGCTAAGCAGAAGGTATTTCAATAAATTGGAAGCAATGCAATCTAGACACCATATGAAAGATCCAACCAAAATCACTCTACCAAGTTAGATGTGTCTCATTATAAGTGGCACTTCAACAAATTAGAGGCAATACATGTTTCAAATGATATGCAAGATGCAACCAATATTACATTGTCAACTTGAAGGTGTATCGTCAGAAGTGATTGATGAGGGATACACAAGAAAAGTAGTTTGATGTAAGAACATGGTTAATAGAAAGACGTAGTACGTACCAAAAACAGCAAGGCATGTCATATTCACAAGTATAATGTGTTAACTAAGCAGATGCAATTTACCCTAATTAGAAGCATTACAAGGTAGACATCATATGCAACATGCAACCACATATCACACTGCCAAGTAAGAGCAAGCACCTGCGATGATGGTGTGGGGGAATTGGGGTGATCAACTAGATAGCTACGTTGACTATCTTCATTTAGCCTTGTTGTTTCTTGAGAATCATGTGGGTAGGATGACACTGCACTCCTTAAACAAGTAGGGTGTCTCACAGTAACCCACTAGGGTGACTGTCTCATCATAAGTGATTGACGAGGGATACAAAAGAGCATTAGTTTGATGTATGAACATGGTTAATAGACATATGTAGTATGTATCAAAAACAGGAAGGCATGTCATTATCAAAGGTATAATGTGTAAAATAAGCAGATGCAATTTAACCAAATTGGAAGCAATACAAACTAGACACCATATGCAACATGCAACCACATTTGACAGCACGAAGTTAAAGCAAGCAACTAGGATGGTTGTGTGTGGCAATTGAGATCATCAACTGCAGAGCTACGTGTACTGTCTCCAACTGCCAACACTGCACCCTTTAGAGCGCTGAAACGCTTAGTTCTTATCTTCAAATTACACTAGAGCGACTTCTATCTTTTCTTTTCTGCATTCATAAACACTGCGTTAGAGTCTGAAATACCCATCCATAAAAAAACAATAGTGTGAGTATGGGTGAAGTATGTACACAATTAGTACAATGTAAAGGTAGCACATAGCAGGTCGGTGAGAAATAAATGACGGGAGACATATGATAGCTCTACAACATGCATGGCACACTAAATTACTACAGGATTCTATGAAAATAACAGTCAATTGAAAACAAATAGGTCAGTCCATTTTTTCTGCACCATCCAATGTACAAAGAACGGGTAGATCGCCTTCATCTACCTCCAGCCAGTCAGTGTTGACGATCTTCCTCGAAACGCCAGCGACCATCGGCCCAGTATTCCTCCCCTGCCTGTGCCCTCCCCTCGACCTCACCGCACCGCCGTGCTTGGCACCGCTCCCCGGCCATCCATTCAAGCCCCGCCGACCTCCAGATCGGGCGCAAGCAGCTCCTGCACCCCACACCCCTATGATACACACCGATGCGCCGCTTCCCCGGGGAAAAGGCGGACTAGGTGCTCCATGCGCCTAAGCGGGTGCTGCTTCTTTTAATTGCAGTTCGACTGGCCTTGAATTGAAATCCAGGCGGGCTACTGACCTCTATCAAAGGTGAAATAGTGAAGGGAGGAAACCTTGTGCATTTATTATCATGAAGAAGATGCAGTAAGAAGCGCTCAACTAGTTTCTTTTGTGGGATGAGTACGGTGTGAGCAGAGACGTAAGATTTGCACGAATAAGGGAAGAGGAGTACCTCTTTCTGCTGGCAGTGATGTGTCCTCCTTCTATTTTTCCAATGATCTTCTTGTGGTTCACTGGAAACGAGAAGTTGTGGAGGACGGTGGAGCCTTGGACGAACCCATGGCCAAGTTGTTGAGTGTGGTGCGGTGGCCGTCTGTCGGCGGCGGGGAACCAGATCCAAGGCAGCAAACGATGGTGTAGCGGGAACAGCTCAGGTGCGGTGGATGGTTGTGACAGTGGAGCGGCAGCAGTGAGGCACAGTACGACGTGGTCGGAGTGGTTCTGGTACGGCGCACATCGGCGTCGGCGTCGTGGAGGCAGCTCTGCCTCGGCTTCAGCTACTAAGTCCTTGAGGGCATTGCGGTTGCGGTTGCGTTGGACGACGACGTCGGGGTACCGGCTCCGGCGTGATGGAGGAGGGCGGCAGTGGATTGGCGGCTATTGGGTGGAGGCCGGAGGAGGCTTGGGCTTCATGGCTGGTGGAGAGGGTGTTTTGGCACCCACGGAGTATGAATGGGGAAACGGAGGGAGGCGGGGAACTAAGGGGGAACAATGTTTCGGTTTGAGACGCGCTTGTTTGAAATTTGGGGAAAGTTACAAACTTTGCCCCCATCGAAAACTTTGGACATATTGCGGGTTGGGGGTAGGACAATAATCTCAGGTGTCCCAAATCTGGGCGGGATAGATTTCGGCCGAGCGCATGGGTGTTTAGGCACCCACGGTGTATGAACGCTTCTCGGGGGCAGTTGATACAGACGTCTTGGTGAAGTTACAAACCTACCCCGGTTTAGACCTTTGCACATCGGGCCGATAGGCTGCACGGGCCAGAGTCAGGACAGTTATTTCCTACCACCAAACATTAGTCTCGCGAGGTTTTGGGTGACCACAGGCCTATTTGGCGCTTCACTCAATATTTGGGAGCAGAAGCATTAACGTTTTCAGTTCTCTTGAATTGAACTTTCAGGATTTGTCAAACTTCACAAACCTTTACTCTTGAAAATCCTAAAGCTACGATTATTTTGGAATGGAGGGGGTACATTTGAACTTACATTGTACACGAGTATATATTAAAAAATATGCAACTTACCTCAATTCATGCATGGTTCCAGATATAATCTCCTTGGTTGCAAAAAAAGTTAGATATGTGTATGAATATATATAGCATGTTCAAACTCACAACAAAGATCGATGCCCCCTTTTACATCTGATTTACAAATGCCATTATCTCGGGTTCAAATAGATGAATGCACTTCCTATGAATTCGAATCTTCGAAACCCCGTTTATGTTGAATTCGACATGTATTCTATTTCGTAGCTAGCAATTTGGAATGTATCCATGCAAGTCATAAATGTATAAAGTGCTTCACACTAACAACATGAAGTGCACTAATTAATGTTTATATATGAATTGCAAAAGCATCCATTGCCTTTATTTCAAACCGCTCTCACTCTATGGATCGATAATATGAAATAAACACATGCACATGCTAGAATTCAATAGAGTATGGGTGTCTGATAGACCGATTTTCGTCCATACGCAATTTGCAAAATTCATGATATCATCCAAAAATAATAATGCCATTTATATTTTAATTTAATGCGTAGAACCGCCTTTTACACATATATGCACTATGGCTCGGTCTGTTCTCACAAAGGCGTTATATATCTCTCTATATAATGCATAAGTGCACACAATTTATATGCATCGGCATTTCTCTTTCACACATGCTCACAATCTCTCTCGGGGTGTCAGGGTGTCTCACGCACATGCTCTCTTTGTTTCTCTCTCTCTCTCTCTTTCTGACAACTATGTACCACTCTTTTCATTAATCTCAGTTGGAAAACACTATTTCTCTCACATGCATATATACACATGCACGGTCTCTACTAGCCCTCTATACGCACATATATGTGCCTACGTGTCTCCTGCATGAACATTATCTTTAGGCCTCTCTCGCACACATTGCCCCCCCAGACACACCTCTCTCTTAGTAATTGGCAGATATGATTTCATCATATCATTCGGTAGGATATCCCTGACTGTTAGGCTAGATGGTAATACGAGGCAAAGTTTTACCCCAGTTCAGACCCTTGCAGTTGAAGAAAGAGCCTACTCCTAGTACTGTATATTAGTGATAGGGATGTGTATAAAGTACACGTGAATACCAGGCATTGTGCGTGTGTGTATACTATCGACGAACTAGCCCCCAAGTTTCTATAACATACTGGGGGCCTAGGTTTACAAATCATATATAGTCGGCTTATCACCAGTGGGGATAGAGTCCTCCGCGACTCTGGTAGCTTCGTGTTGTACGCCGAGTCCTCCACATTGGTCTTTTTATAACGTGTCTCGGTCCAACCTATATGTGGCACAGGATGGAACCAACCCATGAGTCTTCATGTTGACCCACCACAACTAGAAATGATGTGCCAACCACACCACACATGCGATCAGCCACTAAGAAAATAAGCATATACAATAGTACAACGGTATCTAGCTCATGATACGCCTCCATATTTTGTTGATGACACTGACGGACTTTGCATTTGATGCGTGCTCCGTATTATGTTGACAGCACTTACGGTCATTGTATTTGAAGCGAAAGCACGATATGGTCACTGGACTTCAGAATAAGCTCATCACAGTCACCACATACATTTTGTCGTGCTAACCAACATGTGGTTGGATGGTCAGGAGGACAGTGGTTTCTCGAGCCCACCAAGGTTAAAGTCCCGGTGCTCGCATTTATCTTGTGTTAATTTCAGTATTTTTCAGTGATGTGCGTTTAGTGGGAGGAGATGTTCCACTCAACTATGAGGCACCTATGGTGACTTCATAAAATCTCAAGATCATATGCTGGCCCACTCTCTCGAAGGTGCTCATAGGAGTAGGGTCCGCGTGTGTGCGCTTATAGCGGTGAGTGCTTGCGCGTATATATGTGCCCTTGCGTATGTACCGTGTTAAACAAATACATGTCATGATTATACGGTCACTGGCTCACATGTACAACTCCATATTTTGTTGATGACACAATCAATTGACCAGTCAAACGTTCCACGCGGCGCAACTAGTGTTGCACCATCGGGGCGCGTAACCGTGGGGCCCACCTGTTAGCCCGTATATGAAAGAAAGAAATGGTAGTTTGAGTCTGTACTGTGTTAATAAAATAGGAGTACATTTTAGGGTGATCATACGGTCACTGGCTCACCATACAGCTCCGTAATTTGTTGATAACACGATCAATTGACCAGTCAAACGGTCCACATTTAGCAGCGCACATTACCATAGGGCCCACTCGTCAGTGTGTATATGAAGGACAGAAAATGGTAATAAATTAGTGGTCGGTGGGTATTCGCAGTCGTGAGACCTCTGGTTGGCAGTCGCCGATGGTGGGGAGTGGTTTCGGGGCGGCGTGGCGGCGCGGGCCGGCCGCGGGCGGCGCGGGCCGGTGGTTCGGCCGGTGGTGGATGGCGACTCAGGGGGGTTGAGTTTGATGATAAACTGGAGGCCCTTGATTTCGTATCCAACGGATGGAAAATCTATTGACCAGAGATGAAAAAGTCAGTCGACTGACATGTAGCCTCACCCCGCACGTACACATGCACGCACGCAAGACATGCACACATGTAGGCGTGCAACACTGACACATGCACATAACATACACACGCACGCATGCAGGCGTGCAACACAGACACGTACACATGCACTCACGAACACACGCACATACGCACCAATGCATGCAACACTGAAACGTACCCTTGCACACACACATGTACGCACCCATGCATGCTACACTGAAACGCCGCTCCCCTATCTCCTCCTTCACCATTTTGTCCACTCTTACAATGGCTTACGAAGAGTAGTTATTCGCATCCAAGCCAACTGGGTAGCCTGCCGGATACGAGCTATGCAGCTCACTGATCCACCTCCCTCCCCTCGCCCAACGGAGCCAGTTGCCGCCCCAAGCCGGCAGGCGGTTCAGCAACTTGCTGCTCCAGGCCAGCTCGACGTGGAGCGGCGCACGGGTGTCGTTGCTGCCGTTCACGCCGCCGCCTTGTACCGCGTCTCCCATTTCTATGGCCGAGACTCCCATGCCGGCGGCCGCGCCATGCAAGCAGCGACAGAAGCCAGGTGCGCGGAGAGCGATGAGTGGTGGCCAGCGCCTCCTCGTTTGCCGCCATCATTGAGAAGAAGTAGAACACGGGAGGCCGCCGCCGCTTGGGTCCCATGAAGGCCACCAGAGAGGCGACGCCGGCATACACAACAGGTGTCTTTCCGGATCCTTTTGTTGTGAGGACCTTCGTCGACTCCGCATGGGCTCCATGGAACAGGGGAATGTTAGGATGAACTCGAGCCGGTGTCGGCCATGGCGAAGTAGTGGCTGGTGATGAACTCGAACCGGTGCTAGCCACCATCATCTTCGGTGTCAGCCAATGATAACAGTTGGGCAGTGGGGAAGCGAGTCCTCCTTTGCGCTGAAGCATATACCTCCGGGGCTCCCGGCAGTCCGGTGATCCTGCTGCCGGACATGAGGAACACAAATCGATCGGCGGGAGACCATTTAGGCCAGGTATTATATACCTGTGCTGTCTAGAACTAGCACCGCGTAATTCATTTGAATGTAATGAAATCCATCATCTTTGTATGAAAATCCGGTATTTTATATGATTTCCGTCGTTGTTTATATGAAATATCAGTTTGTCTACGTGTTTGCGTGAATTTCGTTCGGTTGGTTGAGTTGCTGTCACAATTTGTGCGGCTACGGTTGGATGGCATAATTTGTGGGTCGCCGGTCGGTCTGCGGGCTGCTCGGGCGGCGTGGTGGGACAAAAAAAACACAGCTCGTGCGAGCTCGTCTCCAATGTGCGTGCTGGAGGATGCATGAGCACCCGAGCCATTCCTCGTTCATCGGTAGCAAAGGCACCGGTGGACAAAAGGGTCGCCAATATTTTGGCTACCCCGGGCAAGATCCAAACAGCCCCTCCCAACAGATTCAAATCCCTCGTTCACCGTGGAAAACAACACCATGTGTTGTTTTCATGGACTAGCAAGATGCCCGTGCATTGCACGTAACATCAAGATGCATTTTTTTACAAACTCCCACATGCATGCAAGGGATAATTAATGTCTTCATTTGCTAGTACTACGAGGCAAACACCATTAATATTGCATCGATTAGTGTTAGTGGCCTTGTATATCTTCAAACTATAATTTTGATAGTGGTCCTTGTATATAAAAATGGAGGGAGAAAGATGAGAGATAAGGTGAGGAGGAGTGGGGCGTGGTGGTGACTGGCGATCGGACTAGGCGGGGGCGTGGGAATGGACGGCGCATTATGTCTAGGTTTGTATCTCTCTCATACACACCCACATAGGTGAGGGACGTGCATGAAGAGAAGAGGTCCGTGCATGGCACACATACTCCCGTCTCTTTCCCAACCGGCCACACCCGCGCGGGTACACGGTGGAGCTCATTTTTGTACGAAAAGGCAGCCCGCGTGGTAATTTGACACGTGCACTAGTTGTCCACTTGGTGGAGGGCGGTTCGTCTACCATGGGTGAAAAAACCAATTGTAACTTGACGTGTTATGTTAAAAAAGAGGCAAACCATGTGGGGCCTACCTTAGAGGCAAGGCTCTATACACTGGAGTACTTTTGATGTGTCCCGTCAACTCACAGAATGAGGAGAAGCTTGCTTAGTACGCCGTCCCCCTGCCCACGAGCGCGGTGGCTCGCAGGATGAGGTGAAGCTTGCTTACGAGTAGTAGTAGTAGTAGTAGTAGTAGTAGTAGTAGTAGTAGTAGTAGTAGTAGTAGTAGTAGTAGTAGTAGTAGTAGTAGTATTGTACGCCTTACGCCCGCTCCCTCGCCCACGCGCGCGGTGGCTCGCTGGACGCGTAGAAAATTTTACTACTTCCTCCGTTTACTCCTCGTCCCTACTACGTATCTTGGTTAGAGAGATTATCATATTGTTTGGAATATATATGTCCTTTAGTATTCCCTCCATTTACTTATACAAGGCCACTATAAAAAATACATTTTGCATCTATACAAGGCCACAAATAGTAATCGAGACAAAAGTTACTACTCCCTCCTTTCCAGTTTATGGCTCAATTTCAAAATCTCTCCAACCGAGGTAGACCATGAGTGGTCGAATTAATTTTGTAATTTGCACGAGTAATTAGAATGCTCGTTTTTCTCAAGAAGTTATGTTTACCGAAGCATTAATTAGAACGAATGCATGAATGACCACTAAATTTCCATGAACTTCTACATGCATTGGTGAGTTTCCTCTTGACACTGCTTGCATCGGGTGATCTAACGCACCTCGAAATCCAACATGTAATGGTACTATTACTAGTAGTAGAATTGAGACTTATCAAACGGAAAAATGAATGTTTTTTAGATGACCCCTATAAACCCTAGTGGGTACGTACTCCGTAAAATCAGATTTTTCTAAAACTAAGTCGCTCCCTTTCATGAATTCTGTAGTATACTCCTCCGTCGATGCTCCCTTTCATGAATTCGGTACTTCTTGTCGCCGACATGTGGGACATATAGCAACCGAGTCGACGTGTCAAGCACCAAATAATAGTGCAGAACAGCAGGTGGGACGCACCCCACTCGTAGCGGCCCAGTAGTAGTAATGAGCAATGAGACGTCAAATCACAATGCCACACCTTCCCAGACAAACGAAGCAACCATTATTTCACACTTCGGTTCGCCATCATCTCAAACCACGTAGTATTGCTTCTGCCTCAAGAGGGACACGTGCATCGCCTTGGTACATCATGACACGTGGGACCGCATAACAGGCCATGCTCCCCCGCTGATCGCTCGGTAAAATCGCCTCATTTTTACTGTACTTCCTCCGTATCGGTTTACATGGCATTCACGTCGTTCTAGGTTGATAATTTAACTGGCTATATATGTGATGAACAGTACTCTAGCCTTTTAAATAATATATACTTTTGTACAGTAGTAGTATCGGTGGATGGCGCCATGGAGCAAAAATTGAATTTTAAAAAAGGTGGCACATATAGAGAGCGCTCGTCGCCAAATTATGCATATAGTACTATTAAAAAAGCTAGTACGTGCTTAAATGGGGTGCTAAATTCTATTAAAGAAATACTAGTAGTATGTACATACTGAAGAGTTAAAGTAACGAGAAGAAACATAACATGGTTCTGCTGGGGGATCAGCATAACACACCCCTCAAATTAAAGTAAGCACACCTGAAATTAAACTATGCAACTAATCCGGTAGACACTGCATTAGAACCACCATGAGCAAAGACACTTACACCTTACTCACTCGGAGTCCTCATCCACGTCCTCGACTTCGTCCTTGTCCCTCTTCCTCTTGGCCGATACTTCTTTGCTTGAACCGCACACTTGGCTCTTGCTCTTCATCCAACCCTTGTAGATATTGAAACAAAGGTAGCCATCCATTGCAACGTAGTGGATGTGGTCTATATCTAATACATTCCGCTGCCATGCATGACGATGAAACGTATATTTATGTTTCTCCAGTTTACCGTACGAAGGATGAACCATGGCTCCTACCAGGGTCAGCATTGAAGGCTGGAGACTGGAGGGTAACAGCCGATTCTTCTGGAGGTTGAAGGGGTTGCCTACAATGAGGCCTATCCGACCCAGGACATCCTTGTCGTTCCTAAAGTCTACAGTAACAAATTTGACTAGGTTGCTCTTGAGGAAGTTCTTAAAATCCAGGCATTCAACGTCGGCATGGCATATGTGGTAGACCAAGCATAAGTCATGCACACAAACCTGGATCACGGCGGGCTTCTTCCTCTCTTCCTCCTTTAGATCTTTCTCTCGTCCCAGGACTGTGGTGTACTCAACATCTAGCCCAGCGACCCACTCATCATCTGAGTTTTCGAACATGCGTTTGAAGCGAGAAAGGCATCCTTTCACCGTCGCAGAAGAACGGGTGTAGATGACGTCGAACTCATCGTGGTGACGGTTCTAACCTTGTACTCACCCCTGATCATGGTGATTTGGGACGCCATGGATTTGGGAGGAGGGTTAGGATTAGTGGAACTGTCGTAATGTGAAAGGACGGGACAACTAGGAGCGAACCGCCGTAATATTAAAGGACGTGCGGGGACGAGTAGGAGCGAACTGCCAGCGTGCGAATGGCAGGGTAGTGGATTTCAATTCTCCCATGATACGGGCTTCCGAGAGCCCTTGGATCTGAGATCGAACGGTTGCATGGCGTGATTCTAGACCTATGGGTGAATATCCTATCCCGGAGGGTTATTCTGCAAATTTTCAACAACTTAGCATGCAACTGTTTGATCTCAGATCCAAGGGCTGTCAGCAGCCCGTATCATGGTCGCGCCTACCACGACCGCTGTGTCTCTCGCGCGGTCGTGCCCTTGGAGATTTAAACGGTGCGTTTGGCTATCTGATGTTGGCATGTCATACATAGTCATCACTTAGTCACTCATACTACAACAAGGTTAGCTACAAGGTTTGCTATAAGTGTATTTTTTACTTCTCTCTATCTCTGTCTTCGTACTCCCTCCGTCCCATAATACAAGACCGTACTCCCTTCGTACTACACTAGTGTCAAAAACGGTCTTATATTATGGGACAGAGGGAGTAGTATTTATTGCATTTTCCAAGGAGTGACCTCTTCCAATGAAATGGTGCTTAGATGAGGTGCTAAGGGCATTAAATGGCTTAGCTATCAACTCCCCAATGCATAGGTGCTTATTAGTTTTTTGTCGCTAAGTTTGCTTCATTTAATTAGCTATAGACTCAAAATTGTCTTTTCACATAGGTAGACGCGCTTAGCACCATTTCTTCCTCGGGTCACCAAACTTGAAACATAAGACTTTATGCCTATGTGGCAAGCTTAGCACATGTAGCAGCAATAAAGTACTTAAATTGTGGGCTATAAGCCCGCTTTACATGGCATTTTTGCATATGTGGAGGAAAGAGGCAAGGAATAAGTGGAGAAGTGGGCTCTCATGCAAGAGCCAGCCTCAACTACATGGTGGAGCATTGGGAGAGGCACCTGTATGGAGGTGGTCAGGAATCGGGAGACTCGCACCGGTCGTAGTGCCACAATTAAAATGATAATGGCAAGTCAAATCATGGGGCCCCACCTGTCCAGCAGTAACTCGCTGTCAAATCACACAGCCCTACGTTTGCGACAGCCTACTCCCTCATCTTCTCGTGTCTCTGTTAAACCGACTAGGTGGAACTGCCCCGCCTACCGCACAGGAAAAGCCCTGCCCTCGACTTTTAAATACAACTACATCCTCTTAAGAATCCCATGATATACTTTTTGTGACATAGTAACTCATATTTAGTTATTAAATGGATGACCTAGAACTACGTGCACGCCCTATAAATCGAGACGCCTAAAAATAAAAAACCGAGACAGAGAGGGTGGTTCAGCATGTATCTTTTTAGATCAATATTGTCGGGATTCACCATGGAGCAAAACCAAGTGGTAGGCTGCTCCTGTCGTGTTGGTGTAGCAACTCAAGCATGGTTAGTCCGCACACGAAATGGCGACACACTTAACAAGACCCCTTTGGCTGACATGTGGCTCATCCACCGTCTTGTTCCACGTGTGATGCACCAAATTACAGTTCGGAGCAGCAGTTGGAATTGGAGGCACCCCGGTCATAGCGCCGCAGTAGTAGAAAATGAGCGATGAGGGGTCAAATCACAAAGCCCCACCTTTCCCGCATTAAGTTGGACGGATGAAGCAACCATCATTTCACTCTAGGGCGCAAGAGCATAAAGAAAAGAGAAAACAATGATGCGTGCGACAGATACCTAGGGCACCTTAGGGTAGGGGTATCCACTACAGATCCTTTTTTTGAAAGCGCCTCCACTACAAATCGGCTTCTCCCTCGTCCTCTTGAAGAAAACCGATGATGAGTGCGGCGGTAGGGTTTGTAGGAGTACTATAGCGTGCGGGGCCACGTCGTAGTAAACGGGTTTGAGTCGACGCCTTAAATATGTGTGGGCCACTTGGTTTTATGGGAACGAGGCAGCATTTTGTGTTCGGGGACCAGTGGAGATATAGTACGTACAAAAAATTGTGGACGTAGGTTCGACCGAAAGGCAATGATGCATGGGCCCTGCATTTTGATATACCCGGGGTCGCGTGAAATTTGCTACTCTACTCAAAACTAGTAAGGTACACATGCATTGAATGCATGAGATTTTGAAACCAAATTATTAATAAATACACACTATAGCATGTAAAGCTTTGAGTCATATATGCATGATGTAGATGTTCGTTTAGTTCTTATAGTTCATCTCATTCAAAATCAATTAGTTTTATAAAAATGTTAAGATTCATGGGGTTGTGCATTGTAAAGCATAAAGTAAAAAACAAATAATGGCAATTCATTTAGAAAAAAAGATCAATTATGATACATACGGTTCTAGAACAAAGGAGAAGAGCTTGTGTTTTGAGGTTTGTGCATTATGCTTAAGTTCAACCATTGAGTCTTCTAAATTATACATGTGGCAGATCTGGTGGAATGTTGATGATATCCAACGGCCAGTAGTGCTCGGATTTGCCATCTCTGCACTGTCGGATTAGCTTCATCCAGCGACCATGTTTCAAAGTTATTGGCACACTATATACGCTAATGTTTATTTTCCTTTGAAATTAAGGGAGTATAGGAATCCATTCATATGAACCAAGTGGCTCTAAAGCTATAGAAATGATATCATGTTTATTTCCTTTGCAATGTGGAGTATATGAATCTATTCCTATGAACCAATTGGCTCTAAAGGAAAAAATCCTATAAAAATCATATCATATAGAGTTCCTATGATATTCCTCGACACCAAAGGATGGTTGAAATTGTTGTGGGTGATACGATGGTCTTTCTTTGTAGACTCCTCCCCCATCTTTATAGTTACCTCTCGAAGATGAATGAAATGATATATACATGGTATTCTACATGTGCAATTTGGTACACAAAAATTCGGTAAAAGTTTGCGAGGTTCGAATTTTCAATAAATCTATATTCACGTGGAAGATTTTTGTGTACGAGGAGTGGTGGTTCTGTTAAATGACATGGCAAAACTAGCACTGTCGGATGCCGATCTAACGGTTCTGATGGCGTTCGTCAGGAAAAGGCCTATGGTGAACATTTGTCGGATAATGATTTATGGACACATACATTGCATTGATACATGCCCCCCTCTCTCTCACGCACACGCACCCTCATGATTCATGACTCTCCCGGGTCCTCTCGCAGACTCGCACGTCGCACCCACCGTCTATCTACAGGTACACGTCACACACATATGTGCTCTTCACACCCTACCATTAGAACTTCTAAAAAACAAAAGACGTCGCACACATTTTATTTTAGCGCACACGCCACACACTTATACTATTACTCTTGCGGCGAACGTTCTTTGGGCATAGTATATTGTACTCTCACAAAGAGAAGTGGTGCACGCACGCACTAGTTCTCTCACACCCACTCGCGGGTACATGTAGGAGCACATTTTTTCGAAGCCGGTACAACAAAATCACTCCACTATATATATAAGAAGGAGCATTAGCGCTTGCTTTGCTAGGGTTCCTCTCGTTCACTCTCTCATGCTCTCCAGATCTAAGCAAGACATAGGTGGCCACACTCTCTCTCAGCTCATAGCTGGTCACAAATCCGGCTGGACAACCTTGACAGGTGTCTTGGAATTAACACGTCAGATGTCCTTAGTGCCAGGACTTAGTCGCGAGGCCAACGCATCTATGTGGTAGCTTGAGAGGGGTTGATCGGGACGAGAGATGCAACACACAAGACAAGGATTTAGACAGCTTCGGGCACCAGAAAAATCATCCAGTAATAACCCTACATGCTATTTGTGGCTAGGTCTCATTATGATCATGAGGGAGTCGCCGGTAAGCCGGCTATTTGTGTCTAGCCCAAGAGATTGTTTCTTCTTACATGTCCCTCTTGGGGTGCCCTGCCCCTCCTTATATAAGTTGGAGGGGCGGGTTACATGTAGAGTCCATCTCGGACTAAGGCTGAAACTATTCTGACTTCTCATCACGGGCTTCTCTCCATGGGCTTCTTTAACATCTTGGGCTTCTTACCATCTGGCTTACCATCTTGCTTATATGACTGTGTCTGTCGGGTCACATGACTGTGTCTATCGCGTCATATGACTGTGTCTGCCGGGTCATATGACTGTGTCTGCCGGGTCATATGACTGTGTCCGCCGGGTCATATGACTGTGTCCACCGGCTTACAATGCTTAACTGTTCCCACGGGCTTAACCTGCTTAACTGTTCCCGCCGGCTTATAATCTGCCAGGTCACCAATGAAACATCCAATCCCAGTCGGGTCATGTCTCCGGCCGGGTCATACCGCGGGGTATATTCCCGACATTATCCCCGAGTTTAATTTGGATTCATCCATGTTAAACTGATCCTATAAAACAAACACAAGAACAATTTTGACAGATTATGCTCCAGGTTAAAAGCTCTTGTAAACCGGCACCTGATCATCATTAACTCCTTGGTATTTCCTTCTTCTAGAAAATCCGGGTTAATAGACCAGTTTCATAATCAACTTGCTTGCATAAGAAATATTGTAAATCAAGAACCCATTTGAGTCGGCCTTCAATGCTCTGACTTGACAGAAATATTGTCTTGAAATATTCAACTGATATCCAGCCGACTTGAAGATGTAGAACTTGCCGGTTTATGATTACCACCATTGTCAGGTTATAAAAACTGACAATTCCGGGTCATGATTGTTGCCAACACCGGTTCATGATTATTGATGATGCTGGGTTGCAGACACGGGGTCATAATGATTGGTGACGCCGAGTTAATCTGGTTTGCTCAAAACAGAGAATTTGAAAATATTTCTTCGATTATAATATAATACCTGGAGCCCCCAAGTCTTGAGCGGAACAAAGTGATGGCTTAAGACTTGCTTCAATATAAATACTGCCACTTTCGAAGAAATCCATGTTGTTCATCCCAGTCACTAGTAAAAACTGAATACTCCATATTATGTAGCCCCCAAGTGCCGGGTTGTCATGCTTGCAGCAACCTGTGACTAGTAATTGCCTGGTCATTATGTAGCCCCCAAGGGCCGGCTCAGTAAGATAATACTGAGTTGGGGGCTACACTGGTTGAAGTTTTTGAACAGCAATGTGTAGCTCAAAAACTTCAACCAGTGTAGCCCCCAAGGGCCGGGTTATTATGCAATAATGAGCAGGGACTTTATAAATATGATCATGTAAATTTGAACAACAATGTGTAGCCCCGAAGGGCCGGCTCAGTAAGATAATACTGAGTTGGGACTTTATAAATATGATCATGTAAATTTGAACAGCAATGTGTAGCCCCCAATGGCCGGCTCAGTAAGATAGTACTGAGTTGGGACTTTGTGTATAATTCAATGAAAATATCATCATATGATGTAACCCCCATCATGTGGCTTGAATCCACGTCCACAAGATTAAGAGCCTTGTGCTCTACCAACTGAGCAATGGACCTTTCAATATAATGGATAAAAAGCTTTGTACCTTGAATTGTTGACAGGAGCAATTGGTAGCCCCCAAGGGCCGGCTCATTACGATGTAATGAGTTGGGTCTTCAATATGGTGAGCAAACAATGACTTTGCATTAGCCCCCAAGTGTCATGGTGCATGCTTGCGGCGACATGAGACTTGTGTATTTGATGTAATCCCAACTTGAATAATGTAGTCCCCAAGTGTCGGATCATAAGCGCGCAGCGACTAGGGACTATTCCCTCCATTGTAAAAATAAATTATGTCCATAAATAAAATAATAACCATTGCGCTGAAGTGACTTTGAAGACCTCCATCATGATATTGACCATTGATAACCATAAAAATCCAGCCATGTTTGCTATTAAAGATTTGAACAATATAATCCGGTTTGGAAAACATGTGCCTATGGTATTGAATCATAATGCCGATTTAGGATACCTGTGATGTGAGGGTGATAACCCAATCCTTAGAAACCACTCACTCAAAAATCAAGCCGGGTTAAATTTAAACCGCACTTACACTTAGATCTTTGAACAAAAAGGTCTTCAAGTCAAAAGAAAGGCTGCTTTCAAATAAAACCTAAACCAAATAGAATACAAAAAATTCAAGGCTTCTGATTCGAATACAATCAGCAAACCGTTCCAAAGGGGTTAAGCTAGGATTCGAATACGATCATGTAGCCCCCAGTGGCTTTGGCGTTGCGCCGATCAAGAGGGTACCGACAGCTATGTTCTCTTTGGTTCGAATACGACCTATGTTTGAACAGGAAGCCGCCTAATGACCTTGAGAGCTTTTAACAACTCTGATTCGAATAGATCAAAGTCGGTTCCCAAGAGGGGTTGAGCTATGATTCAAATACGATCAAGCAGCCCCCTAGTGAGCTTGGCAGTGTGTCGATCAAGAGGGTACCGACAGCTATGTTCTCTTTGGTTCGAATACGACCTATGTTTGAACAGGAAGCCCCCAAATGACCTTTAGGCAGGGTACCTATGTTTGAGCCGTGCTTTGCAATAGACTCCCTTTGGTCCATTTATTTCTGTCGAGACCTCGAGCTTTGCGAGAGATAAATTCTTTCTTGAACCGGAACTTCTCCGGACGGCTTTTAAACTGACAACATTTACTGAGCCATGTCATCATAGCCCCCGAGTCTTAAAACGACTCAATAAATTGACTTGAGACCGTGATATAGATCGGTTTGAGTCCTACATGAGACAACTTGCAGGCCAAAGTAATTGCTCTTTTAAAGAAAATAATATAAGATATACTGGATGGATTTCACCTGATATGTCAGGCCAGTAATTATCCGCAGAGTTGATGATCACGGTGAAACTGAAGTCAATAACGGGTGAGCCGGCCGAGGCGTTGTGAGCCAGCGCAGACGGTCGAGTCAATCGCAGTCGTGCTAAGCCACGCGAACGGCGAGTCAATCACGGGCGCAGTCCCGGCATGTAGATCGAACTGCACGGGTGGCGGCTTGCGCACACCCATTCAACAACAAGCAGGTGTGGACGTCGACGCATGATGACGCTGAACGCATACTTCCTCGGCACAACATGGGACCACATTTATAATAATTTCTTGTTCTGCATATAAAAAATATACAGACCAAAGTAATTGTTCTCTGATGAAAACAATATGTGTTAAAAAATAGACTAAGATGGATATCACCTGATTTGTGCGGACGAAGAAAAAATGAGTTGTATATAGCGTCCATAAATCAGCTCCAGTCACTTCAACTGCAATTTAACCACTCTCTCATAGCCGCGGCGTCTGAGAATGCGGAACCGGGCGGCTCAAGATTGATCTTCCGGGTCATGTTGACCCCTTCTTTTGTCAACCCTCCAACCTGCCCCCGACTTTTCCTTTCTTTGGACGGCAGCTGGCGCGCAATAGCAGAAACCAGGGCGGCTTGGAATCCAAAGCAAAGAGGAGGCGGGGGCGGCTCAAGGCCAATCCACGACGGAGGTGCAGCCCACTTGTGGCAGTTTGCCGGGGGGACTGGAGGGCAGCCGGACCGGCGCCGCGGTCGGCACTGTGACAGGGAACCGGGCGCAGCCAGAGGAGGAACGCTAGAGCAGGCGAGCCTGTAGGAGGCGTGAAACCAGCCGAAGTGAAGGGGAGGGTGGCCAGGGCACTCGGCTATAGCCGCCGCCGGCTGAGGCCAAGCCTGCACGAGCGAGCTGCAAGGGGAGATGGCGGCTCTAGGGCAGCCGGTGGCTCGCAAGTGAAGCAGTGGAAATTGCGGCGGCTTGAACGGTGATACAGTGACTTGCCGGGGTGCGCCAGAGATGGCTAGAGTGGCGGCGGAGCCAGCTGTGTGAGACCCTTGGTGGCGTCTTAAGGTGAAAGCAGACGGGGCTGACAGGCGCGCGAGAGGCGACTCACGGCTGTATTGGCTCGTGGGCCCGAAGCACCGGAGGCAGGGGGTGACTAGGCGGCGATGAAGCAGCTTCGAGGCAAGGTGGGCCACTCACGAGGCAGGTGGGTCACTCGGGAGGAGTCCCAATGTGGACGGGCATGAAAGAGGCCGGCGTGGTTCGATGGCAACCCGGGCTGAAGGCGACTCCAACAGGAGGTAGGGCGGCGGCGGCGACTCCAGGCCAGTTGGCGCGGTGTCTTGCAATGGAGATGACGGCAGTGGCGGCCCATAAGTAGAGCAAGCAGCTCGTGGCCGGCCTGTGGCGGCTGCAGATGTGACGACGGTCGACCGGCACGAGGGCAGCTTGAGACAAGGCAGAAGCGCCCTAGCGAGGCGGCTTTCGATGCGGCAGGCGGGCCTGCGGGGGTGTTTTTGAGGCGAGGCGGGTCTACGGGGGTGGCTTGATGAGGGCAGTCCGGCGATTCAGCGAGAACAGACCACAGCGGCAGCGGCTCGGCGACTCGATGCAAAGCGGAGGTGATAGTGCTCGGCAGAAGTGAGTCGGCAAGGCGGCTCGTGGAAGAGACGCATTAACGGGGCGTGCCACGGCGGCGGCTCAGAAGCGAGGTGCTCGGGGGTGAGTCGGGCTCGGGCGGCGGCTTGCCGGTGCCGCGAGGGCCGAGACAAACGGCAGGCCGCAAGTGCAGGGGAGTCCACTGGGCTGCGGAGTAAGGCGACTCAGTGGCCGCGGAAGCAGGTCGCCGGGCTTCGGTGGGTCGACGATGGAGGCGGGTCACAGACGCGAACTAGCGGTTGTCTTAGCGATGTGAAGCAGCACCAGTTTGTAGCAAAAATTCTGGCGAACGGCGGCTCATAGTAGCAGAGATTGGCGGCTTGAAACGAAGTTGCAGAGGCTGGCTAATCGCCTAGGCAGGCTTGGTGAAAGGCCGCAACAGAATGAAGCAGCTTGTTGCGGCTCAGCGCAAAATGGAACGAGGGGCGGCGCGAATGCAGAGCCGGTGTGGGCAGGCACAGACGCCGAGCGGGGGCGTCCGTGGGAAGGAGCTGGCGAAGCCAACAGGAAATAGAGGCGGACCGGATTCCTCCTCCGGGTCGTGGTCATTGGATAACCCATGTCCAGGTCACTTGGTATTTTCCTTTTTTAATAATCCGAACAAGAACCAGACGTAGCTAGCCAGCTCGGATTTGCTTCCCTCTTGATCTGGTGTCCTCTTTGAGTGGTCAACTTCAGTCAGCTATAGTGTATAATAGCAGCTTTATAGCAGAAACAAACTCGGACCATGATTAATGATGGTAGCATGAACTCGGTGACTTGCGAAAACACATTCGGCTAATTGTAAAAACTCGCGGCTAGTGGATTAAACGGATCTGATCGTCAAACAATGATTCTGCCGACTTTATCCAAATTTGCTCCGGCTAGGTCATCCCGCACGATTATCATCTCGTTCTTCTTCATCTAGTTAATCTTGAGCTTCTTGAACCCTAAGGAGCTCCCTCCAAGAACTCAACACCACCGTGCGCAGGCCCCACGGTGGGTGCCAACTGTCCTAGAATTAACACGTCAGATGTCCTTAGTGTCAGGACTTAGTCGCGAGGCAAACGCATCTATGTGGTAGCTTGAGAGGGGTTGATCGGGACGAGAGACGCAACACACAAGACAAGGATTTAGACAGCCTCGGGCCCTGGGAAACATCGTCCAGTAATAACCCTACATGCTGTTTGTGGCTAGGTATCATTATGATCATGAGGGAGTCGCCGGTAAGCCAGCTCTTTGTGTCTAGCCCTAGAGATTGTTTCTTCTTGCCTGTCCCTCTTGGGGTGCCCTGCCCCTCCTTATATAAGTTGGAGGGGCGGGTTACATGTAGAGTCCATCTCGGACTAAGTCTTAAACTATTCTGACTTCTCATCACCGGCTTCTCACCATGGGCTTCTTTAACGTCTTGGGCTTCTTACCATCTGGCTTACCATCTGGCTTATATGACTGTGTCTGTCGGGTCACATGACTGTGTCTACCGCGTCATATGACTGTGTCTGCCGGGTCATATGACTGTGTCTGCCGGGCCATATGACTGTGTCCGCCGGGTCATATGACTGTGTCCACCGGCTTACAATGCTTAACTGTTCCCACGGGCTTAACCTGCTTAACTGTTCCCGCCAGCTTATAATCTGCCAGGTCACCAATGAAACATCCAATCCCACTCGGGTCATATCTCCGGCCGGGTCATACTACGGGGTATATTCCCGACATTATCCCCGAGTTTAATTTGGATTCATCCATGTTAAACTGATCCTATAAAACAAACACAAGAACAATTTTGACAGATTATGCTCCGGGTTAAAAGCTCTTGTAAACCGGCACCTGGTCATCATTAACTCCTTGGTATTTCCTTCTTCTAGAAAATCCGGGTTAATAGACCAGTTTCATAATCAACTTGCTTGCATAAGAAATATTGTAACCCATTTGAGTCGGCCTTCTTACCATCTGGCTTATATGACTGTGTTTGCCGGGTCACATGACTGTGTCTACCGGGTCATATGACTGTGTCTGCCGGGTCATATGACTATAACCGCCGGATCATATGACTGTGTCCGCTGGCTTAAAGTGCTTAACTGTTCCCGTAGGCTTAACCTGCTTAACTATTGCCGTCGCCTTATAATCTGCCAGGTCACCAATGAAACATCCAATCCTAGTCGGGTCATATCTCCGGCCGGGTCATACCGCGGGGCATATCCCCGACAACTGGGGCAGGGGTGTAGGTGCATCGTTAACACCGTCGGCGGCGGCGAGGGAGGAGACCAACGGCTGCCCGTGCGTCCCGATCAGCGGCCGTGTCGTTCTCTCCGAGAGAGCGCCGGCTCGGGAGGGCCTCCGACCCCTTGTTCCTCCTGCGGTATTGTGGCCAAGATGCAGCCTCCCGACGCTGTCTTTGCGACATGCCGATGACCCTCAGGTATATATTCCTTCGAAACCCGCCTTGCTCTACTGCCCCAGCTCCCTTCATGTGGATCTTTTTCTGCTCGTCCGTTGTTCCAAAGCCACCTAGACTTTTACTATTATTAGAGGTAAGGCTAGTTCATACAGTCGACTCTAAGAGTTGGTTCAAACAGGGAAAAAAGTGGGGAAGCTATAGCATGAATCTAGGATTTGGTTCTAAGAGGAAACGGAGGAAAGTAGTAGATACTGGCTACCCAACCGGTCTCTTGGTTGAAAAGCCGAAGAAAGCATGGTGGATGGCGAAGGGTGGGGGGAAGTGGACCTATCTCTTGGTTGAAAAAGGAAAGAAAGTGACGGGTGTTGGGGGACAACGCAAATGAGAATGAGCAGGTCTAGATTTCCTGTGCTCACATAGGAAAATGTACCCGAGGAGATAAAAAATGGGACAGATGCAGACATGCTGCCTGAGTGTTTGCCGCTCTCGGCAGCCACATCTGCCTCACCACTTTATGCCCTTGCTGTCCCTATGCCCATATCGCTACCGTTAATGTAAAATCACATGAAGCATTAAGCAATGCCACCTAATGTCACTATAAGTAATGGTCTAGTGTCGTCGATAAATTGAAGCAATGCCACCACTATTTTATGAAGTGCTTCCATCTTGCTTTATTTCCCATGAATTGTGTTTTTGCAGTTACACTTAAATCTCACACCACTAACATTGCTTCATCCCTGTGGAACTGCACAAATTTGATTGCACATTTACTGACCATGTGCTACTCTCATGACAGTAATACTAATGCTATTGTTCTCCATGTTAATCTAGTGGCAGTGTTGATGTGATGTGAAGCTACTTACTTAAGGACTCTTCATACTGTCAATCTAGTGCCAATTGTAACACAATAGATGCTGCTATTAATAATACGCTACTGCAAATATCTGTCACTGTTTAAATAACCATATTTCGTATTTGCGCAAACAGGGATGTCTGTCCCCATATCGTTTCTATACGTGCAATCAAAATCACACACCTTAGTTTTAGTAGAACTGCGCAAAATGAGATGGCTATCCCTCGTTGTCGTCGTCTAACCTCCAGTGTTCAAGGTATTCCTACATTGGTAGTAACTAAGGTAGAATGACCAACGCAATCTAAAAGAAGCTGATTCGTACGTTTTACTTCCTGATGGCAGTGCAGGGACGAGCGAAAACAACTGCATCCTAGTCTGGATTGCACTTTCTACTAGTTCATCCTTGGACCGAGAACTAGCTGGCACGGCTGCATGGTGGTTTTTTGGACAGGTGCGTGGACAAGAGGCCTTGTAGTCTTCTTATTTCTGCAAATAGCGGTGCTTAAATTTAGTGGAATGCACAAGAATTTCACCTGGTCAGTACACTGCATGGTTCAGTTCAACATTCCAGCTGACACCACAATTACAATTGGTTATTCTGTAATGAGAGAACCTAACCCTAGATGGTGGCAACAAGAAAAAACCATAGTGAACTCGAGGAAATTTAAGCCTGCCGGGAGGCCCTTTGCTCAGAGAAGCCTTGCTTGTTTTTTCCTGATTTCTAAACCTTCTCACAACTTTGTCTTTTGCTGTGAAAGTATATGTTTGTTATGTTCTATGAATCATTGAGATGTATAAAATTGCTTAACTTATGCTTTTCAAGTTTTTTATGAACACGAGTTTAATGTGAGTGTTCCACATGAGCGCTGGACTAGCGTGTGAACGTTTTGAATTTACATTGTGGCCTCAATCAACTGCTTGAACCACTGTAACAAGATACATAGTTGCTTATATGTCAGACAACAGATTGTTGATTGTTAGCTGGTCGACAGCCTAGTGTTGAAGCAAGCTAAGCCAACATGTCGTGTTTTGCACAACTGCTTGCAAGTGGTGTAGCACCAACAGTGTTTACAAGTACTTATGTATACGTCGGTGCACAGTTCTCGAACGAGTGCTCTATTTCATCAAAACACACATTGCTCGTATGATAAACCTGTTGGAAATATGCCCTAGAGGAAATAATAAAATGGTTATTATTGTATTTCCTTGTTCATTATAATTGTCTATTATTCATGCTATAATTGTATTGACCGAAAACCGCAATACATGTGTGAATACATAGACCACAACATGTCCCTAGTGAGCCTCTAGTTGACTAGCTCATTGATCAACAGATGGTCATGGTTTCCTGACCATGGACATTGGATGTCATTGATAACGGGATCACATCATTAGGAGAATGATGTGATGGACAAGACCCAATCCTAAGCATAGCACAAGATCGTGTAGTTCGTTTGCTAAAAGCTTTTCTAATGTCAAGTATCATTAGCTTAGACCATGAGATTGTGCAACTCCCGGATACCGTAGGAATGTTTGGGTGTGCCATACGTCACAACGTAACTGGGTGGCTATAAAGGTGCACTACAGGTATCTCCGAAAGTGTCTGTTGGGTTGGCACGAATCGAGACTGGGATTTGTCACTCCGTGAGACGGAGAGGTATCTCTGGGCCCACTCGGTAATGCATCATCATAATGATCTCAATGTGACTAAGTAGTTATTCACGGGATAATGTATTACAGAACAAGTAAAGTAACTTGCTAGTAACGAGATTGAAAGAGGTATTGGGATACCGACGATCGAATCTCGGGCAAGTAACATACTGATTAACAAAGGGAATTGCATACGGGATTGCTTGAATCCTTGACATCGTGGTTCATCTAGTGAGATCATGGTGGAACATGTGGGAGCCAACATGAGTATCTAGATCCCGCTGTTGGTTGTTGACCGGAGAACATCTCGGTCATGTCTGCATGGTTCCCGAACCCGTAGGGTCTACACAGTTAAGGTTCGGTGACGCTAGAGTTGTTATGGGAAATAGTATGTGGTTACCGAAGGTTGTTTGGAGTCCCGGATGAGATCTCGGACATGACGAGGAGCTCCGGAATGGTCCATAGGTGAAGATCGGTATATTGTACGAAGGGTATTGGAGTCCAGAATTGTTCCGGGGGTACCAGGTGATGACCAGCGTGTTCGAAAGGGGTTTCGGAGGCCCCGGCAAGCGTTGGGGGGCCTTATGGGCCAAGGGGAGAGGGCACATCAGCCCACTAAGGGGCTGAGCGCCCCTCCCACCCCATCTCACGTAACCAGGAGATGTGGGGGCGCCACCCCTAGGGAAGCCGCCCCTCCCGGCTTGGGGGGCATGTTTCCTAGGGGGTGGGGGCGCCAAAACCCATCTAGGGTTTCCCCTATGGCCGCCGCCCCTCCCCTAGGGAACCCCAGGGCGCCTCCCCCTCCTCCCTTCCCCCTATATATAGGGAGGGAGAGAGAGGGCAGCCGCACCCTTCCCCTGGCGCAGCCCTCTCCCTCCTCCAACACCTCCTCCTCCTCTGTAGTGCTTGGCGAAGCCCTGCTGGAGAACCACGAGCTCCATCACCACCATGCCGTCGTGCTGTCGGAGTTCTCCCTCAACTTCTCCTCTCCCCTTGCTGGATCAAGAAGGAGGAGACGTCCCCGGGATGTACGTGTGTTGAACGCGGAGGCACCGTTGTTCGGTGCTTAGATTGGAATCAACCGCGATCTGAATCGCTACGAGTACGACTCCTTCATCCGCGTCCTTGTAACGCTTCCGCTTAGCAATCTTCAAAGGTATGAAGATTCTCATCATCTTCCTCTCTTGTTGCTAGAATCTCCATAGATTGATGTTGGTGTTGCGTAGAAAATTTTGAATTTCTGCTACGTTCCCCAACAGTGGCATCATGAGCTAGGTCTTTTGCGTAGATTCTATGCACGAGTAGAACACAAATTGATGTGGGCGTTGATTTTGTTCAATATGCTTACCGTTACTAGTCCTATCTTGTTTCGACGGTATTGTGGGATGAAGCGGCCCGGACCGACCTTACACGTACTCTTACGTGAGACAGGTTCCACCGACTGACATGCACTTGTTGCATAAAGGTGGCTAGCGGGTGCCACTCTCTCTCACTTTAGTCGGATCAGATTCGATGAAAAGGGTCCTTATGAAGGGTAAATAGCAATTGGCATATCACATTGTGGCTTTTGCGTAGGTAAGAAACGTTCTTGCTAGAAACCCATAGCAGCCACGTAAAACATGGAAACAACAATTAGAGGACGTCTAACTTGTTTTTGCAGGGTATGCTATGTGATGTGATATGGCCAAAAGAATGTGATGAATGATATGTGATGTATGAGATTGATCATGTTCTTGTAATAGGAATCACGACTTGCATGTCGATGAGTGTGACAACCGGCAGGAGCCATAGGAGTTGTCTTAATTTATTGTATGACCTGCGTGTCATTGAACAACGCCATGTAATTACTTTACTTTATTGCTCAACCATTAGCCATAGTAGTAGAAGTAATAGTTGGCGAGATAACTTCATGGAGACACGATGATGGAGATCATGATGATGGAGATCATGGTGTCATGCCGGTGATGATGATGATCATGGAGCCCCGAAGATGGAGATCAAAAGGAGCAAAATGATATTGGCCATATCATGTCACTTTTTAATTGCATGTGATATTTATCATGTTTATGCATATTATTTGCTTAGAACGACAGTAGTAAATAAGATGATCCCTCATAATAATTTCAAGAAAGTGTTCCCCCTAACCGTGAACCGTTGTGAAATATCGTTGCTTCGAAGCACCACATGATGATTGGGTGCTATAGATTCTAACATTCACATACAACAGGTGTAAGCCATATTTACACACATGAAACACTTAGGTTGACTTGACGAGCCTAGCATGTACAGACATGGCCTCGGAACACAAGAGACCGAAAGGTCGACCATGAGTCATATAGTAGATACGATCAACATGAAGATGTCCACCGATGATGACTAGTCCGTCTCACGTGATGATCGGACACGGCCTAGTTGACTCGGATCATGTATCACTTAAGATGACTAGAGGGATGTCTATCTGAGTGGGAGTTCATCAAATAATGTGATTATATGAACTTAATTATCATGAACATAGTCAAAAGGTCTTTGCAAATTATGTCATAGCTCACGCTTTGGTTCTACTGTTTTAGATATGTTCCTAGAGAAAATTTAGTTGAGAGTTGACAGTAGCAATTATGCGGACTGGGTCCGTAAGCTGAAAATTGTCCTTGTTGCTACACAGAAGGCTTATGTCCTTAATGCACCACTCGGTGTGCTGAACCTTGAACGTCGTCTGTGGATGTTGCGAACATCTGACATACACATTTTGATGACTACGTGATAGTTCAGTAATGTTAAACGGTTTAGAATTGAGGCGCCAAAGACGATTTTGAAACGTCGCGGAACATATGAGATGTTCAAAGGGATGAAATTGGGATTTCAGGCTCGTGCCCACGTCAAGAGGTATGAGACCTCTGACGAGTTTCTTAGCCTACAATCTAAGGGAGAAAAGCTCAATCGTTGAGCATGTGCTCAGATTGTCTGAGTACTACAATCTCTTGAATCGAGTGGGAGTTAATCTTCCAGATGAGATAGTGATGTTTCTCCAAAGTCATTGCCACCAAGCTACTAGAGCTTCGTGATGAACTATAACATATCAGGGATAGATATGATGATCCTTGAGCAATTCGCGATGTTTGACACCGCGAAAGTAGAAATCGAGTAGGAGCATCAATTGTTGATGGTTAGTAAAACCACTAGTTTCAAGAAGGGCAAGGGCAAGAAGGGATACTTCATGAAATAGCAAATCAGTTGTTGCTTTATTAAAGAAACCCAAGGTTGAACCCAAACCTGAGACTAAGTGCTTTTGTAATAAGGGGAACGATCACTCGAGCAGAATTACCCTAGATACTTGGTAGATAAGAAGGAAGGCAAGGTCGACAGAAGTATATTGGATATACATTATATTACTGTGTACTCTACTAGTACTCCTAGTAGCACCATGGTAATAGATACCGGTTCGGTTGCTAAGTGTTAGTAACTCGAAATAAAAGGCTAGAGAACAAACGGAGACTAGCAAAAGGCAAGGTGACGATATGTGTTGGAAGTATTTCCAAGGTTGATGTGATCAAACATCGCACGCTCCCTCTACCATCAGGATCGGTGTTAAACCTAAATAATTGTTATTTGGTGTTTGCGTTGAGCATAGACATGATTGGATTATGTCTATCGCAATACAGTTATTCATTTAAGGAGAATAATGGTTACTCTGTTTATTTGAATAATACCTTCAATGGTCTTGCACCTAAAATGAATGGTTTATTGAATCTCGATCGTAGTGATACACATGTTCATGCCAAAAGATATAAGATAGTAATGATAGTACCACCTACTTATGGCACTACCATGTAAGTCATATTGGTATAAAACGCATGAAGAAGCTCCATGTTGATGGATCTTTGGACTCACTCATTTTTTGAAAAGTTTGAGACATGCGAACCATGTCTATTGGTATGTACGCATGAAGAAACTCCATGGAGATGGATCTTTTGGACTCACTTGATTTTGAATCACTTAAGACATGCAAATCATACCACATGGGCAAGATGACTGAAAAGCCTCGTTTTCAGTAAGATGGAACAAGAAAGCAACTTGTTGGAAGTAACACATTTTGATGTGTGCAGTCCAATGAGTGATGAGGCATGCAGTGGATATCGTTATGTTCTTACTTCACAGATGATTTGAGTAGATGTTGAGTATAATTACTTGATGAAACACAAGTCTGAATTATTGAAAGGTTCAAGTAATTTCAGAGTGAAGTTGAAGATCTTCGTGACAAGAGGATAAAATGTCTATGATATGATCATAGAGATGAATATCTGAGTTGCGAGTTTGGTACACAATTAAGACATTGTGGAAATTGTTTCACAACTAACATCGCCTGGAACACCATAGTGTGATGGTGTCTCCGAACATCATAACTGCACCCTATTGGATATGGTGCATACCATGATGTCTCTTATCGAATTACCATATTGTTTATGGGTTAGGCATTAGAGACAACCGCATTCACTTTAAATAGGGTACCACGCAATTCTGTTGAGACAACACCGTATGAACTATGGTTTAGAGAAACCTAAGCTGTCGTTTCTTAAAAGTTTGGGGCTGCGACGCTTATGTGGAAAAGTTTTAGCCTGATAAGCTCAAACCCAAAGAGGATAAATGCATCTTCATAGGACACCCCAAAACAGTTGGGTATACCTCCTGTCTCAGTTCCGGAAGCAAAAGGGATTGTTTCTAGAATCGTGTCCTTTCTCAAGGAAAAGTTTCTCTCGAAAGAATTGAGTGGGAGGATGGTGGAGACTTGATGAGGTTATTGAACCATCACTTCAACTGGTGTGTAGCAGGGCACAGGAAGTTGTTCCTATGGCGCCTACACCAATTGAAGTGGAAGCTTATGATAGTGATCATGATACTTTGGATCAAGTCACTACCAAACCTCGTAGGTCGACAAGGATGCGTACTACTTCAGAGTGGTACGTACTCCTGTCTTGGAGGTCATGTTGCTAGACAACAATGAACCTACGAGCTATGGAGAAGCGATGGTGGGCCTGGATTCCGACAAATGGCTCGAGGCCATAAAATCCAAGAGAGGATCCATGTATGAAAACAAATTATAGACTTTGGTAGAACTACTTGATGGTCGTAAGGCTATTGGGTACAGATGGATTTTAAAAGTAAGACGGACAATGATGGTAAGTGTCACCATTAAGAAAGCTCGACCTGTCGCTAAGATGTTTTCCGACAAGTTCAAGGATTTGACTATGATGAGATTTTCTCACTCATAGTGATGCTAAGAGTCTGTTGAAATCATATTAGTAGTTACTGCATTATTTATGAAATCTTGCAGATAGGATGTCAAAACATTGTTTCATCGATTTTTTTCTTGAGGAAAGGTTGTGTGCGATACAACCAGAAGGTTTTGTCAATCCTAAAAGATGCTAACAAGTATGCAAAGCTCCAGCAATCCTTCTAAGGACTGGAGTAAGCATCTCGGAGTTCGAATATACGCTTTGATGAGATGATGAAAGATTTTGGATTTATACAAAGTTTATGAGAAACTTGTATTTCCAAAGAAGTGAGTGGGAGCACTATAGAATTTCTGATGAGTATATGTTGTTGACATATTGTTGATCAGAAATGATGTAGAGTTTCTGGAAAGCATATAGGGTTATTTGAAAAGTGTTTTTCAATGGAAAACCTAGATTAAGCTGCTTGAACGTCAAGCATCAAGATCTATAAGGATAGATCAAGATCGCTTGATAGTACTTTCAAACGAACACATACCGTGACAAGATTTTGAAGGAGTTCAAAATAGATCGGCAAAGAAGGAGTTCTTGGTTGTGTTATAAGGTGTGAGTATTGAGTAAGACTCAAGACATGACCACGGCAGAAGAGAGAGAAAGGAAGAAGGTCGTCCCCTATGCTTCAGACGTAGGCTCTATAGTATGCTATGCTGTGTACCGCACCTGAAGTGTGCCTTGCCATGAGACAGTCAAGGGGTACAAGAGTGATCCAGGAATAGATCACAGGATAGAGGTCAAACTTATCCTTAGTAACTAGTGGACTAATGAATTTTCTCGGTTATGGAGGAGGTAAAAGGGTTCGTCGTAAAGGGTTACGCCAATGCAAACTTTGACACTAATCTGGATTATTCTAAGTAGTAAACCGGATTCGTATAGTAGAACAGTTATTTGGAATATCTCCAAATAGAGCGTCGTAGCTGCATCTAGGAGATGACATAGAGATTTGCAAAGCACACACGGATCTGAAAGGTTCAGATCCGTCGACTAATAACCTCTCTCACAAGCGAGATGTGATCAAACCCCATGGGTGTCGATTCATTACAATCACATAGTGATGTGAACTAGATTACTGACTCTAGTGCAAGTGGGACACTATTGGAAATATGCCCTAAAGGCAATAATAAAATGGTTATTATTGTATTTCCTTGTTCATGATAATTTTCTATTATTCATGCTTTAATTGTATTGACCAGAAACCGCAATACATGTGTGAATACATAGACCACAACATGTCCCTAGTGAGCCTCTAGTTGACTAGCTCGTTGATCAACAGATGGTCATGGTTTCCTGACCATGGACATTGGATGTCATTGATAATGGGATCACATCATTTGTAGAATGATGTGATGGACAAGACCCAATCCTAAGCATAGCACAAGATCGTGTAGTTCGTCTGCTAACAGCTTTTCTAATGTCAAGTATCATTTCCTTAGACCATGAGATTGTGCAACTCCCAGATACCGTAGGAATGCTTTAGGTGCGCCAAACATCACAACGTAACTGGGTGGCTATAAAGGTGCACTACGGGTATCTCCGAAAGTGTCTGTTGGGTTGGCACGAATCGAGACTGGGATTTGTCACTCCGTGAGACGGAGAGGTATCTCTGGGCCCACTCGGTAATGCATCATCATAATGAGCTCAATGTGACTAAGTAGTTATGCACGGGATCATGCATTATAGAACGAGTAAAGTGACTTGCCGGTAATGAGATTGAACGAGGTATTGGGATACTGACGATTGAATCTCGGGCAAGTAACATACCCATTGACAAAGGGAATTGCATACGGGATTGCTTGAATCCTTGACATCGTGGTTCATCCGATGAGATCATCGTGGAACATGTGGGAGCCAACATGAGTATCCAGATCCCGCTGTTGGTTATTGACGGGAGAACGTCTCGGTCATGTCTGCATGGTTCCCGAACCCGTAGGGTCTACACACTTAAGGTTCGGTGACGCTAGAGTTGTTATGGGAAATAGTATGTGGTTACCGAAGGTTGTTCGGAGTCCCGGATGAGATCTCGGACATGACGAGGAGCTCCGGAATGGTCCGAAGGTGAAGATCGGTATATTGTACGAAGGGTATTGGAGTCCGGAATTGTTCCGGGGGTACCAGGTGATGACCAGCGTGTCCGAAAGGAGTTTCGGAGGCCCCGGCAAGCGTTGGGGGGCCTTATGGGCCAAGGGGAGAGGGCACATCAGCCCACTAAGGGGCTGAGCGCCCCTCCCACCCATCTCACGTAACCAGGAGATGTGGGGGCGCCACCCCTAGGGCAGTCGTCCCTCCCGGCTTGGGGGGCATGTTTCCTAGGGGGTGGGGGCGCCAAAACCCATCTAGGGTTTCCCCTATGGCCGCCGCCCCTCCCCTAGGGAACCCTAGGGCGCCTCCCCCTCCTCCCTTCCCCCTATATATAGTGAGGGAGAGAGAGGGCAGCCGCACCTGTCCCCTGGCGCAGCCCTCTCCCTCCTCCAACACCTCCTCCTCCTCCGTAGTGCTTGGCGAAGCCCTGCCGGAGAACCACGAGCTCCATCACCACCATGCCATCGTGCTGTCAGAGTTCTCCCTCAACTTCTCCTCTCCCCTTGCTGGATCAAGCAGGAGGAGACATCCCCGGGATGTACGTGTGGTGAATGCGGAGGCACAGTTGTTCGATGCTTAGATCGGAATCAAGCGCAATCTGAATCGCTACGAGTACGATTCCTTCATCCGCGTTCTTATAATGCTTCCATTAGCGATCTTCAAAGGTATGAAGATGCTCATCCTCTCCCTCTCTTGTTGCTAGAATCTCCATAGATTGATCTTGGTGTTGCGTAGAAAATTTTGAATTTCTGCTACGTTCCCCAAGAAAACCATGACAACTTATGTCTTACCATGCCATATTCATGAGAAAACTAGTGAGGACGCATCTGTTTCGGCAACAATTACGATGGTTCTCACATGATTCACGGGCACACAAAAGTAGCAGAAGTTCCCATAGACGGATTCAAACAGAGTACTAGCCCAAGAGGGGTCGATAAAAGGCAAGGTTCGGATAATTAGACACAATCCAAACTACTATTAAACACTAGCTGGGGTAACTATTTCATGCCTCGGTCTAACTTGGGCTAGACACAAGATGGACCTTGCCATGAACATCATTGAGGACGTCCAGCAACAGCTCAATCCTGTGAACCTTCATGAAGACAACCTTGTGGCCTTGCCACTGATAAACTTGTTTGTGGAGGCATGCCACGTCATCTTCCTGCGTAAGCTTGACAAGAACAGTATGCCTCACAAACGAAGGAGTATCTTTGAACTTCTTGTGCTTCAGTACACCCTGGACAACATGCCTGATAACAGTGAGCCTGGAATACAACTCTTCATTGGTATAACCGCAAATGGCTTCCAGGATCCAACAGCCTAAGAACTCTGTTTTCCCAGTGCGTATATTTAGGTCATCCGCCTCATAGCGAGTGACATGTACAATCACACAATTCTTGTCTGCATTAGGTCTCTAATTGAAATAGAAACAAATTCTAAATTACTTTTCAGTATAAGAAACACAAGTTATTTAAACCACTATGTGTAGCATGGTATCGAAGCTAATAATATTTTGCATTATTAATCACCACATACTTAGATGAAAAACCACAATCGAGATCGGCAAAGAAGAAAATCACCTTGGGCAGCTCAGTGGGGGGGGGGACACATCCTCGAAGGGGGAAAACTGCTCCTACAGTGCCACGGGGGATGTAACCTCAAACGGGGAGTTGACCATCTTAGTAGTGGCCGTGAGCGTATCTGGGGCCAGCTCGGTGGCTTCCTGCAACTTCTTGGAGCTCTCTGTCTCGTGGGGATCAGCCTCTCGTGTCTGCTCCAATATCGCCAGATCTTTGCTTGGGTCTCCTTGGTCCATCATGAAACTGACAAATACTAGGAAACCACTGAAAGGAAAACACAATCGCAATGACAATGAAACAAAAAAGAGAGTGAGGATCAGTTACTGCTTTGCAAAAGTTCTTTTTTTCTTTGAACGAAAATATACCAACATCACGGATCCGCTTACCTTCCCTTCGTTGGGAGAGAAGAACAGTGACAAATGCGAGTGTTACCTTTCTTGAAGACGGTGAGGGAGAATGGGATTCAGCAAAGAGTGAAATGATGGTTGCTTCGTCCGTCAAACTTAGACTGCGGGGAGGTGGGGTTTTGTGATACGACGGCTCGTTACTGCCGCGCTATGACCGGGGTGACTCTCCGCCTGCATACTGCCTTCTAATTTGGTGGATGGCATTTGGGCCCGCGTGCTGCATGGCCCGCATGTCGGTGAACAAAAGTATAACAGCATTCAGTAGAGGGAGACGTTTCAGTGACCAAGGAGGAGCCAGAAGCAGTATTGTATCCACTGTACTGGTGGTAATTGTTTTTCTGGGTAGCTGTAGAGTGTCTCTAGTATACTATTAGTGATTGTTTCTCTGGGCCCAAGACAAAACAGCCCATCCACACTACTAAATAGTAAAATCAATTCAAAAGCCCATATATTTATTGAATGAGAGGCGCTACCCACACCCAGCACACCGCACCCGCAAAAAACCTGGGTGCTCTTCTTCCTCCTCGCTCCCACCCACCTCATGTCAGCTCCCTCCACTCGTACCCCCAAATTCCTCACCTCACTCCAGCGGCTGACCCCAGCACAAAGAAGATGAGGCTCCCGCCAGCGGCGACGCCTGTTGTAGATCCCACACTCGGCAGCACGGGGAGAAGCAGCGACCCCGCCCCCACCGGATCCCAGGAACCTGTAGAATCTTGGGTGGACCGCATCATCGATCTCCCGGATGCCGTCCTTGGGGAGATCATCTCGCTTCTCCCCATGAAGGATTGCTACCACACCCAAGTCCTCTGAATTCGATGCATCCTCTATGGCGCGCTATGCCCCTTAATCTCGACTGTTGTCACCTATCTGTCTTCCATGATTTTGAAATCCCCAGAGCCATCATCTCCTCCCACCAGGGCTCCGTTCAAAGCCTCTGCATCCCGTCATGCTACCTGAGAAAGCAACCATGCCCTGCATGGTGGACGGTTGGCTGAAATCCCTTGAATTCACAGAACTACAGCTGCTTGAGTTCTACTATTCCCCTGGAAATCATATACCACATACCGAACGCCATGAACTTGTGCCCTCAGCAATGATGTCCATCTCACGGTTTTCCTCCTCTCTCCACACCGCCACCTTTGCGATGTGCTACCTACCAGACAATTTGGTACTAAACCTTCAACTCCCACTTCTCAAGAAACTTTCACTTGTGAGGGTTCGTATATCGGAGGCCTCATTGCACAGCATCATCCACTCCAGTTGCCCTGCCCTGGAGTGCTTGGTGCTTGTTTTCACAATTAGAATCGGTTGTCTCCAAATAAAGTCGCCTAACCTTGTAAGAATTGGAATTTCTTTTGACGGAAGGCAGCTCATCATCCAAGATGCCCCTTCACTTCAAAGGTTGATCCTTGATTCTAGTTATTCACCATTGCAAATAACCGTCCTCTCTGCGCCTAAACTGGAGACCTTGGGTGTAATACATGATCTCTGTGCTCATTTCAATATGGTGTTTGGCTCCACAGTTCTTTAGGTACTTTCTATTATCATCTACACTTGTAACCATAAGCTGCATTTTAAATTTCTGCGCATAAGTTATATATCATCTTGGAGTACACATTTTGTACTAATATTATGTTCTATGCTCAATGAAGAGTTTCTCCATGGATGGCCTATCAATGGTGCTGGATTCTGTCAAGATCTTATATATCCAAATGAATAGTTTTGATCTGAACAAGATTATTGGCTTGCTGTAATGCTTTCCATGTCTGGAGAAGTTGTATATAAAGGTGATAATTTCATGCACGCTGGAAGCCCGCATATAGTGTACTAGAATTAATAGTTCAGTTGTTGCTCTTTTGACACTCTTTTTTTAGACCTTAACTGTTTTCAATCTTCATGTCTAATTAGGCAATAGGACGGGGTAAGAAAGTTATAATCAATCGGTGGATCCCTAAGCATCGGGATTTTCTCACTTCTCATGAGATTCGATTGAAGACAATAACGCTAGAATGATATGTAGCCAACCGTGCAAACACTAGATTTGTCACATTCTTCCTGCTGAATGCGAGGTTACTATTGTCCATCAGGCTTAAGTTTATCAGTAGCATGGTTTTGACGGATGGATATGTCGAAGAGCAAAAAAAAGGAGTTTCAGGTGGGCAAAAGAGCTTCTGAACATGCCGGGCTACTATTTACAACATATTGTGGTCATAATCCAGTAAATTTTACAACCCGGGATGTTCATTCTATGGACCTGACCGATTCATTTGACTGTGACTGCCGAAAACAGTGCTGGAGTTAGATGTTGTTGCCCTTTAAACCTGGGTTTTTTTGTAAACCTGATGAACAATTAACCCTCGTGCTTTTGTACAATTTGTAAGCTGGAGTTAGATGTTCCTGCCCTTTTCAACTCGGCTGTGACTGTCATATTTTCTTTGAAACAAGGCAAATGGCTTGCCATTCGTTTAATTTAGGGTGAAATATTGTAACAAATCCCAACCAAGGGAAATAACATCACTCTCGCCGGCTGCTTGAGCTCATTGTGCATTATAGAAGCCAAGTGATTAGCCCCCACCAGCATCCACAAAGTTATTTCTAACTAGCACATTAAATGGGCTATAAATTTTCATAGGAAAGGTTGCATGACCGTGATAGATTTGGATTCTGACATTTGGGACCCACGAGGAAATGGCCTATCGAAGGTGGTGTCGACTTACTAGCCAGTCAACAAACGATTCTGCCTACCAGCCGTTAGATTGACATCCAACATCTGTCGTGTATCTTCTATCTCGTGTCTTCTTCTTCCTCTAGCTGCCCAAACCAAACCACCCCGTCGGCTCCGCCTGCTCCCGCCTCCCATGGCTGGCTGCACCTCTGCCACCCTACCGTACGTACCCTCCAACATTGGCCAGTCCCTCCCTCTAATCCCCCACACGTCCTGTTAGTCTCCGGCGACGTCAGCCCCAACACGCACCCGCACCCGAACCAGTCAACCCTCGTACTCCCCTCCACCTGCGACTGGACCGGTGCATCTTCCATGGCTCTTGTTCGTTCCGTCCGAGGCCTCGCCATTGTCCTCCTCCTTGTGGCCTTGGTTCGCTCGCCGTGAGCGGTGCACCGCCCTCTTGCATTGTCAACATCGTCAACAACCGAGAGGAACAAGGAGATGACTGTACGTGGAGAGGATGACAGTACGGACCCACCAGCGTCATGGCAGTACACAAGCAAGTGCCTCTATATTACAATCCCAAAAATATGGTTCCTCCTAATGGTTGGACATCTGGGGCTCACGCCATTTTCAACCTAGTCAATAAAAGAGAGGATTACACTACAACCAGCTGACACCAGGGACCTAGCAGGTCGCGCAGTTTTTTTGAGGAACAAGCAGTTGTTATTTAGACTAGTTTTAGCGATGGATCAGGGTAACAACGGGGTTGTGCGGGGGCTGTGGCCCGTCTAGCCAGGGTTTTATTTATGTTTACCACATCATGAGCCCAGTTGTGTTTTTTTCTTGCTGAAAATGGCTAGCCAGTTCTATTTTTTAAAAGAAATACCCAAATGAGGCCTACTTGCTTTATCGGCCTTGATGGGCTGCAAATCTTTCAAGACGAGGAGAGTTTCATTCGGTTTGCCCAGAAATGGGCTGTACATTTTTAAAACACATCAAAACGGGAATTAGTTTCAATTTTTTTCATTACAAGATTTTAAATTCCATTGATTTTTATGCGTGGACAATTATCTGGATTTTATATTTATATAAGTTATTTTTCAAAATAGTTTGAATGTGAATCGATATTTCTGGATTAAAAACAGTTGACCGCACCGATATATGCAAAATTTTGTATACTTTTTAACCGTGGCCACAATATGGGGTGTAATGCTAACAAAAAGAAGATGGTCTCCAAAAAAATTCTTAAGAATTAGCAAATGGGTTGTACATTATTAGAAATAATGGCAGATGGGTTGTATGTTGTTTCCCACAGATTTGAGGCTAACTTGTGCGCCTACTACAGGTTGACGCATATGCTTTCATAAAAAAAGGTTGACGCACACTCAACGCCCTATCAACTTAGTCAACACACGAGAGCAGTGACTATTGGATGTCCATCCAACGGCTGTCGTGCTTCTTCAATCTCTGCTCTTCATGCTCCAACCGCTCAAACAAGCGCCGGAGGGACTGCCTGCTCCCTCCTCCCACGGTCGGCTATGCTGCCGCATAGGCCTCACGGCCCCATCATACTCCCATCGCTGGCCTAGCCATCCCTCTACTCACCCACACCAGTTGTTATTCTCCGGGGATGGCAGACGAACCAAAAAACCCTCGTACTCTTTCGCGTGGGAAACAACTGCCGAGTATTCCCTGGCTCCATGTCGTTCCCTTCCTAGGCCTCGCCGTCATCCACCGTCCTGGTGCTCTCGGTGCGGCCTGGTCAACGTGGTCAATGAACGACATCCATCGGAAGTGGACTATACGTGGAGAGGCTGACAGCTGGGTCCACGGCCGCATGCAAGGGAATGCCTCCTTATTACGCGCAAAATAATGATTCCTCCACCTGACAGCTAGGACCACCTCTGTATTTCGCGAAAAAAACATTCCCCCGCTGACAGGTCGGACCCACCAGCTATATCTTCGCACGTAAGGAAGTGCCTCCTTATTACGCCCAAAAAAATGAAAACCCATGCTATCTGGGAACCCACCATATTGTGTTGCTGACTTGTGGGCCTACTAAGTTGACGGGGATGGAGGGCTTTGTCAACTTAGTCAATACTCCAGTGATGGTATGATGTCCATCCAACGGCCATAGTGCTTCTTCAACCTCTGGTCTTCTTGCTCCAGCCGCCCAAAGCAGCGCCAGTCGTGCCGCCTGCTCCTGCCTCCCTTGGTCGGCTGTGCTGCCGCGGAGGCCTCACCACCCCCATACTACTCACATCACTGGCCAGTCCATCCCTCCACTCACCCACACCCCCTGTTATTCTACGGCGACGGTAGCCTCACACCACAACCGAACCAGTGAACCCCATACTCCTCTCTGCGTGGGCACCCAGTGCCATGTCTTCCCGGCTCCGTGTCATACCCTTCGTAGGCCTCATAGTCGTCCATCACCGTTGTGCTCTCGGCGCGGCATGGTCAATGTGGTCAACGACCGACTTCCATTGGAAGAGTACTGTACGTGGAGAGGCTGACAGCTGGGTCCATGGCAGCCGCAAGGAAGTGCCTCCTTATTATGCGGAAAATAATTATTCCTCCACCTGACAGCTAGGACCCACCAGACGGGACACCAGTATTTCGCAAAAAAAAATGTTTCCCCCCTGACTGCTGGGACCCACCGGACGGGCCACCATATTTCACGAAAAAAACATTCCTCCCGCTGTCAGCTCGGACCCACTGGAAGTGCCTCCTTATTACGCAAAAAAAATGAATACTCCCCCTGCTAGCTGGGACCCACCTTGCTGGGAGGCTGACTTGTGGGCCTACTAAGTTGACGGGGACGGAGGGCTTTGTCAACTTAGTCAATATGAACGATTCTAGCTCCAGTGACCGCACGATGTCCATCCAACGGCCGTAGTGCTTCTTCAACCTCTGGTCTTCTTGCTCCAGCCGCCCAAAGCAGCGCCGGTCATGCCACATGCTCCTGCCTCCCATGGCCGGCTATGATGCCGCGGAGGCCTCAGTGTCCCCTACTACTGATCCCACCACTGGCCAGGCCATCCCTCTACTCACCCACACCCCCTGTTATTCTACGGCGACGGTAGCCTCAGACCGCAGCCGAACCAGTGAACCCTCATACTCCTCTACGCATGGGCATTCACTATCACGTCTTCCCCGGCACCGCGTCGTCTCCTTCCTAGGCCTCGTTGTCGTCCACTGCCCTGGTGCTCTCGGCGCGGCATGGTCAACATAGTCAAGGAAGGACTTCCATCGGACGTGGACTGTACGTGGAGAGGGTGACAGTTGTGTCCATGGCCGCAGCAAGGAAGTGCCTCCTTATTACGCGGAAAATAATGATTCCTCCACCTGATAGCAAGGACCCACTGGACGGGCCACCGTATTTCACGAAAAAATCGTTCCCCCTGACTACTGGGACCCACCAGCTACATCTTCGCACGCAAGGAAGTGCGTCCAGGCAAAAAAAATGATTCGCCCCCTGACTGTTGGGACCCACCAGCGACATCTTCGCACGCAAGGAAGTGCCTGCCAGTCGGGACCCACCTGGTCGAAGCGTACGTAGCGTTGTCATTCTGGTCACGAATGTGTGCGTACATATATACCGGTCGATGTAGAGGCACGCATGTGTCATAGTAGAGGCGCGCACGTAGCATGTACATGCACGTACAACGGCCAGGGTGCAAGAAAGAAAATACGGCCATGTACGTACATACGGGTGGGGTCTCAAACGCCTACTCGCGCATACGTACGGCCAGGGCTCGTGTACATGGCTGGGTTGAAACGGAGAAACTGCTTCGTCGTTGTGTTCATGGGGAGGCAACGGAATGCTTAGTGTTCATGGGGAGGCAACGGAATGCGTCGTGTTCATCGGCAGGCAATGGAACCCGTGGGAGCCAACTGGCTTGGACGGAACAGGCGATGGAAACGAGGCCTGGCGTACCGCAGAACGGAGGAAACGGCCTTGTGTTCGGTCAACCACGTTCGAAATGGGATCTTGTTCATTGTGAGGGGTCTGGCGTACCGCAAAACAGAGGAAACTATCTTGTGTTGGACCTCCTATGGTCGAAACGGGGTCCTGTTGATCAGGAGGGGTGTGGCGTACCACAAAACGGAGGAAACAGACTTGTGTTGGAGCGCTACGGTCAAAACGGGGGTCCTGTTCATTAGGAGGGGTGTGGCATACCGCAAAACAGGAGTCCACAGGATACTGTTCATCTCCACCGTCGACCTCCTCCAGCCTCCACGGGCTACTGTTCATCCACCGTCGACCTGCTCCAGCATCCACCTGCGACTATTCATCCACGGGCTCCTATTCATCCAGCCTCCACCGTGCGCTACTCCACCGACTACTGTTCAACCAGCCCTCTCGATGGGCTCCTGTTCAACCACCCCTCCACGGGCTACTGTTCATCCACCCCTCCACCATCTACTATTCATCCAGCCCTCCACGGGGCCGTCCTGTTCATCCAGCCCTCCACGGGGTCCTGTTCATCCAGCCCCAACCGAATCGATCGATCGAGGTCCTGTTCATCCAGAGGCAACGCCGCGGGGTCCTGTTCATCCACCCCCACCGCTCACTGTTCATCCAAACCCCTGCGTAATGCTCACTGTTCATCCAGAGGCGGCATCGATCGGCTTCAGTTAGCAGCAGTAGCGAAGGAATCGCTCGATCGGGTTTAGTTAACAGCCATCGATCGATCGCTCAGGTTCAGTAACGCGTAGCCTGCAGTGCAATCGCTCGGGTTCAATTAGAGCCCAACGCCTTGCTCAGGTTCAGTTAGATCCCAACGCCTCACACACACGTGTGTACGTGTACAAGAGAAACGCGCATCGCTCGGCCCCGACCACCCACCGTAACCGGGAACACCGCGATATTTTCCTCGCTCTCACTTCTACCACGGTTTTTTCCGTCATGGACGGCCCAAAGAATGTCATGCAGCTGCGTCTCCGACCCACCCAGGACAAAAAGCCCATTTTCTATCATGATTTTTTGTCATAGAAGTAGGAGCCCACCACATCTATGATGATACCGGATTTTGTCACAATTATCGTCATAGAAGTGTCATAAGTATGACAGAAAAAAAATGTTCGGCCCAAAATGTCACGGATGTGTCTTTTTTTGTTGTGGTAGACATGATCGAGACACATCTATGATCAATAACCAATAGCGGAACCTGGATGCTCATATTGGCTCCTACATATTCTACGAAGATCTTTATCGATCAAACCGCATAACAACATATGTTGTTCCCTTTGTCATTGGTATGTTACTTGCCTAAGATTCGATCATCGGTATCATCATACCTAGTTCAATCTCGTTATCGGCAAGTCTCTTTACTTGTTCTGTAATGCTTCATCCTGCAACTAACTCGTTAGTCACATTGCTTGCAAGGCTTATGGTGATGAGCATTACCGAGAGGGCCCAGAGATACCTCTGTGAAAAACAGAGTGACAAATCCCACTCTTGATATATGCCAACCCAAAAAACACCTTCGGAGACGCCTGTAGAGCATCTTTATAATCACACATTTACGTTGTGACGTTTGATAGCTCACAAGGTGTTCCTACGGTATTCGGGAGTTTCATAATCTCATAGTCTGAGGAACATGTATAAGTCATGAGGAAAGCAGTAGCAATGAAAGTGTAACGATCATAATGCTAAGCTAATGGATGGGTCATGTCCATCACATCATTCTCCTAATGATGTGATCACGCTCATCAAATGACAACATATGTCTATGGTTACGAAACCTAACCATCTTTGATTAACGAGCTAGTCAAGTTGAGGCAGACTAGGGACACTATGTTTTGTCTATGTATTCACACATGTACTAAGTTTCCGGTTAATACAATTCTAGAATGAATAATAAACATTTATCATGAAATAAGGAAAAATAATAATAACTTTATTATTGCCTCTAGGGCATATTTCCTTCAACCTCCTCTACCATCCCTACCACCTCGGCCTCCACCTCATCTCCTACTCAACATGCATTGTCCTCGATTGACCCCATTGCATCCTACCCATGCAATCCCATCTCTCACCTCCCACCAGGAACAAATTCCTCAAGCTCAATGGTCACCATTGATACGTCTCCAACGTATCTATAATTTTTTATTGTTCCATGCTATTATATTACCCCTTTTGGATGTGTACGGGCTTTATTTTACACATATATATCATTTTTGGGACTAACCTATTAACCGGAGGCCCAGCCCGTATTGCTATTTTTTGCCTATTTTAATATTTGAAAGAAAAGTAATATCAAATAGAGTCCAAATGGAATTAAACCTTCGGGAGCGTGATTTTTGGAACGAACGTGATCTAGTGGACTTGGAGTGCAAGTCAAGAAGCAATCGAGGCGGCCAGGAGATAGGAGGGCACGCCCACCCCTCCTGGCCGCGCCCCCTGTCTCCTGGGCCCCTCAGGCAGCCACCGATGTACTTCTTCTTCTATATTATAAAATACCAAAAAATATTTATCTTATCATATTATCTCTATCAGATCTCACTTTCGCAAGTGGCTGTGAAGGGATTGACAACCCCTTTATTGCGTTGGTTGCGAATTCTTTGTTTGTTTGTGTAGGTGCATGGGACTTTTGAGGAGCCTCCTACTGGATTGATACCTTGGTTCTCAAAAACTGAGGGAAATACTTACGCTACTTTGCTACATCACCCTTTCCTCTTCAAGGAAAACCAACGCAAGCTCAAGATGTAGCCAGAAGGATTTCTGGCACCGTTGCCGGGGAGGTCTTCGCTCAAGTCAAGACATACCAAGTACCCATCACAAACTCATCTCCCTCGCATTTACATTATTTGCCATTTGCCTCTCATTTTCCTCTCCCCCACTGCACCCTTGCCGTTTTATTCGCCCTCTCTTTCCCAATCTTCTCCTCTCTTTCGCTTGCCTTTTGCTGTTTGCTTGTGTGTTGGATTACTTGTTGCCATGGCGCAAGATAATACCAAATTGTGTGAATTCTCCAATACCAATAATAATGATTTCCTTAGTACTCCGATTGCTCCTCTTAATGATGTTGAGTCTTGTGAAATCAATACTGCTTTGCTGAATCTTGTTATGAAAGATCAATTCGCCGGCCTTCCTAGTGAAGATGCCTCTACTCATCTAAACAACTTTGTTGATTTGTGTGATATGCAAAAGAAGAAAGATACGGATAACAATATTGTTAAATTGAAGTTATTTACGTTTTCACTTAGAGATCGTGCTAAAGTATTTTCCTCCTGCTAAAATTACCACTCTTAGGAACGATATTATGAATTTTAAACAACTTGATCATGAGCATGTTGCCCAATCTTGGGAAAGAATGAAATTGATGATTCGCAATTGCCCTACTCATGGTTTGAATTTATGGATGATCATACAAAAAAATTATGCCGGTTTGAACTTTGCTTCTAGAAATCTTTAATATTCGGCCGCGGGAGGCACGTTTATGGAAACCACGTTAGGAGATGCTACAAAAATTCTTGATAATATTATGGCTAATTATTCTCAATGGCACACCGAAAGATCTTCTAGTAAAAAAGTGCATGCTATAGAAGAAATCAATGTTTTGAGTGGAAAGATGGATGAACTTATGAAATTATTTGCTACTAAAAATACTCATCTTGATCCCAATGATATGCCTTTGTCTACTTTGATTGAGAATAATAATGAATCTATGGATCTGAATTTTGTTGGTTGGAATAGTTTTGGAAACAATGTTTATAGAGGAAACTTTAATTCTAGACCGTTCCCTAGTAATTCCTCTAATAATTATGGAAATTCTACAATAATTCTTCTGGTAATTTGAATAAGATGCCCTATGATTTTCAGAATAGTGTGAAATAATTTATGATGTCTCAAAAGAATTTTAATGCTTTGCTTGAAGAAAAATTGCTCAAAGTTGATGATTTGGCTAGGAACATTGATAGACTTTTGCTTGATGTTGATTCCGTTAAACTTAGATCTACTCCTCCTAAGCATGATATCAATGAGTCTCTCAAAGCAATGAGAATTTCCATTGATGAGTGCAAGGAAAGAACCGCTAGATAGTGTGCTAAGAAAGATTGCTTTGTAAAGGCGTGTTCTTCTAGTTTCCAGGAAAATAATGATGAAGATCTTAAAGTTATTGATATGTCCCCTATTAGATCTTTGTTTTGCAATATGAATAGTAATAATAATGGGACTGGAGATGAGTCAACTTTAGTTAGAAGGTGTCCCAATAATTCAGAGTTTTTCGATCTTGATGCTAAATTTGGTAAAAGTGGGATTGGAGAGGTCATGACTTTAAATAGCATTCAACCCACTATCTCGGATTTCAAGGAATTTGATTATGATAATTGTTGTTTAGAAGGTTGTATTTCCTTGTTGCAATCTGTTGTTAATTCTCCTCATGCTTATAATTAAAATAAAGCTTTTACCAAACATATCGTTGATGCCTTGATACAATCTTATGATGAAAAACTTAATTTGGAAGTGTCTGTACCTACAAAACTTAATGATAAGTGGGAACCTACTATAAAGATTAAAATTAAAGATCATGAGTGTTTTGTTTTGTGTGATTTGGGTGCTAGTGTTTCCACGATTCCAAAAACTTTATGTGATATTCTAGGTTTCCATGATCTTGATGATTGCTCTTTAAATTTGCACCTTGCGGATTCCACCATTAAAAAGCCAATGGGAAGGATCAATGATGTTCTCATTGTTGCAAACAGAAATTTAGTGTCAGTAGATTTTATCATTCTTGATATAGATTGCAATCTTTATTGCCCTATTATTCTTGGTAGACCTTTCCTTAGAACGATTGGCGCGATTATTGATATGAAGGAAGGGAATATTTGATTCCAATTTCCATTAAGGAAAGGCATGGATCACTTTCCAAGAAAGAAAGTCAAATTACCTTATGAATCTATCATGCGAGCTACTTATGAATTGAGTGCCAAAGATGGCACTACTTAGATCTATCTTCGCTTTTATGCCTAGCTAGGGGCGTTAAATGATAGCGCTAGTTGGGAGGCAACCCAATTTTATTTGTGGTTTTATTTTTGTTTATGTTTAGTAATAAATTTTGCATCTACCTTCTTTTCAGATGTGTTTTTATGTTTTAATTAGTGTTTGTGCCAAGTAGAACCTATAGGATAACCTATGATGATAGTTAATTTGATTCTGCTGAAAAACAGAAACTTTGCGTGCATGAAATTAGTTTGTTTAATCACAAAACGTGCTTTTGTGTTGATTATTTTTGCTGCTGATCAATAGACAAATTTTCCAGGACTTCCTATTTTGGTAGGATTTTTAGAGTTCTAGAAGTTTGCATTAGTTACAGATTGCTACAGACTGTTCTATTTTTGATAGATTCTGCCTTTCGTGTGTTGATTGCTTATTTTGATGCATCTATGGCTAGTAAAATAGTTTATAAACCATAGAGAAGTTGGAATACAGTAGGTTTAACACCAAAATAAATAAAGAATGAGTTCATTACAGTACCTTATGTGGTGGTTTTGTTTTCTTTCACTAACGGAGCTTATGAGATTTCCTGTTGAGTTTTGTGTTGTGAAGTTTTGAAGTTTTGGGTAAAGATTTGATGGACTATGGAACAAGGAGTGGCAAAAGCCTAAGCTTGGGGATGCCCATGGAAACCCAAGATATTCAAGAGTAGACAAAAGCCTAAGCTTGGGGATGCCCCTGGAAGGCATCCCCTCTTTCGTCTTCGTTCGTTGGTAACTTTACTTGGAGCTATATTTTTATTCGCCACATGATATATGTTTTGCTTGGAGCGTCGTGTATTATATTAGTCTTTGCTTTTTAGTTTACCGCAATCATACTTGCTGTACACACCTTTTGGGAGAAGCCTACTTGATTTGAATTTATTGGAATACTCTATATGCTTCACTTATATCTTTTGAGATAGATAGTTCTTGCTAGTGCTTCACTTATATCTTTTAGAGCACGACGGTGGCTTAATTTTCTAGAAATTGCTAGTCTCTCATGCTTCACTTATATTATTTTGAGAGTATTTTAGAACAGCATGGTATTTTCTATGGTTATAAAATTGGTCCTAGAATGGTAGGCATCCAAGTTGGGTATAATAAAAACTATCATAGGAAGTGAATTGGATGCTATGATCAATTTGATACTTGATAATTGTTTTGAGATATGGAGGTCGTGATATTAAAGTCATGCTAGTTGGGTGATTATGAATTTAAGGAATGCTTGTGTTGAAGTTATCAAGTCCCGTAGCATGCACGTATGGTTAAAGTTGTGTAACAAATTTGAAACATGAAGTGTACTTGGATTGTGCATCCTTATGAGTGGCAGTCGGGGACGAGCGATGGTCTTTTCCTACCAATCTATCCCTGTAGGTGCATGCACGTAGTGCTTTGTTTTTGATGAGTTCTAAATTTTTGCAATAAGTATATGAGTTCTTATGACTAATGTTGAGTCCATGGATTATACGCACTTTTACCTTTCCACCATTGCTAGCCTCTTCGGTACCGTGCATTGCCCTTTCTCACCTTGAGAGTTGGTGCAAACTTCGCCAGTGCATCCAAACCCCGTGATACGATACACTCTATCACACATAAACCTCCTTATATCTTCCTCAAAACAGCCACCATACCTACCTATTAAAGCATTTCCATAGCCATTCCGAGATATATTGCCATGCAACTTTCCACCGTTCCATTTATCATCATGACATACATTAATTTTGTCATATTGCCATTGCATGATCATGTAGTTGACATCGTATTTGTGGCCATTCATAATTTTTCATACATGTCACTCTTGATTCATTGCACCATCCCGGTACACCGCCGGAGGCATTCATATAGAGTCATATCTTGTTCTAGTTTCGAGTTGTAATTCATGTGTTGTAATCAATAAAAGTGTGATGATCATCATTATTAGAGCATTGTCCCAAAGAAAAAAAGAAAGGCCAAAAGAAAGGCCAAAGAAAAAAAAGAAAATAACAAAAGAAAAAAGAGAAAGAAAAAAAAAGAAAATAAATAAAAAGGGGCAATGTTACTATCTCTTTTTCCACACTTGAGCTTCAAAGTAGCACCATATCCTTCATATAGTGAGTCTCATATATTGTGCTTCAAAGTAGCACCATGTTCTTCATATAGAGAGTCTCATATGTTGTCACTTTCATATACTAGTGGGAATTTTTCATTATATAACTTGGCTTGTATATTCCTACGATGGGCTTCCTCAAATGCCCTAGGTCTTCCTGAGCAAGCAAGTTGGATGCACACCCACTAGTTTTCTTTTGTTCAGCTTTCATTCATTTATAGCTCTAGTGCATTCGTTGCATGGCAATCCCTACTCCTCATGTTGACATCAATTGATGGGCATCTCCATAGCCCATTGATTATCCTCGTCAATGTGAGACTTTCTCCCTTTTTGTCTTCTCCACACAATCCCCATCATCATATTCTATTCCACCCATAGTGCTATATCCATGGCTCACGCTCATGTATTGCGTGAAAGTTGAAAAAGTTTTAGATTATTTAAGTACGAAACAATTGCTTGGCTTGTCATCGGGGGTGTAGAATTTGGGAACATTTTTGTGTGACGAAAATGAAGCATCGCCTAACTATATGATTTTGTATGGATGAACTTTCTTTAGCCATGTTATTCTGAGAAGACATGATTGCTTTTATTAGTATGCTTGAAGTATTACTATTTCTTATGTCAATATGAACTTTTATTATGAATCATCTGGATCTGAACATTCATGCCACGATAAAGAAAATTACATTGAGAATTATGCTAGGTAGCATTCCACATCAAAAATTCTGTTTTTATCATTTACCTACTTGAGGATGAGCAGGAATTAAGCTTGGGGATGCTTGATACATCTCCAACGTATCTAAATTTTTTTGATTGTTCCATGCTATTATATTACCCCTCTTGGATGTTTATGGGCTCTATTTTACACGTTTATATCATTTTTGGGACTAACCTACTAACCGGAGGCCCAGCCCATATTGTTGTTTTTTGCCTATTTCAGTATTTCGAAGAAAAGGAATATCAAACGGAGTCCAAACGGAATGAAACCTTCGGGAGCGTGATTTTTGGAACGACCGTGATCCACGGGACTTGGAGTGCAAGTCAAGAAGCAATCGAGGCAGCCAGAAGATAGGAGGGCGCACCCACCCCTCCTGGGCGCGCCCCTGTCTCCTGGGCCCCTTAGGCGGCCACCGATGTACATCTTCCTCCTATATATACCTACGTACCCCGAAAACATCCAGGGAGCCAACGAAAAAGAATTTCCACCGTTGTAACCTTTTGTATTCGCGAGATCCCATCTTGGAGCCTGCGCCGGTGCTCCACCGGAGGGGGAGTCGATCATGGAGGGATTCTACATAAACACTATAGCCCCTCCGATGAGTTGTGAGTAGTTTACCATAGACCTTCGGGTCCATAGTTATTAGCTAGATGGCTTATTCTCTCTTTTAGGATCTCAATACCATGTTCTCCCCCTCTCTTGTGGAGATCTATTCGACGTAACTCTTTTTGCGGTGTGTTTGTCGAGATCCGATGATTGTGGGTTTATGATCAAGTTTATCTATGAGAAATATTTGAATCTCCTCTGAATTCTTTTATGTATGATTGAGTTATCTTTGCACGTCTCTTCGAATTATCAGTTTGATTTGGCCTACTAGTTTGATCTTTCTTGCCATGGGAGAAGTGCTTAGCTTTGGGTTCAATCTTGCGGTGTCCTTACCTAGTGACAGAAAGGGTTGCAAGGCACGTATTGTATTGTTGCCATCAAAGATAAAAATATGGGGTTTATATCATATTGTTTGGGTTTATCCCTCTGCATCATGTCATCTTCCTTAATGCGTTACTCTGTTCTTATGAACTTAATACTCTAGATGCATGCTGGATAGCGGTCGATGTGTGGAGTAATAGTAGTAGATGCAGGCAGGAGTCGGTCTACTTGTCACGGAGGTGATTCCTATATACATGATCATGCCTAGATAATCTCATAATTATTCGCTTTTCTATCAATTTCTCGACAGTAATTTGTTCACCCACCGTAATACTTATGCTATCTTGAGAGAAGCCACTAGTGAAACCTATGGCCCTCGGGTCTATCTTTTATCATATAAGCTTTCAATCTACTTTTATTTGCATCTTTACTTTTTGCATCTATATTATAAAATACCAAAAATATATTTATCTTATCATATTATCTCTATCAGATCTCACTTTCGCAAGTGGCTGTGAAGGGATTGACAACCCCTTTATTGCGTTGGTTGTGAGTCCTTTGTTTGTTTGTGTAGGTGTGTGGGACTTTTGAGGAGCCTCCTACTGGATTGATACCTTGGTTCTCAAAAACTAAGGGAAATACTTATGCTACTTTGCTGCATCACCCTTTCCTCTTCAAGGAAAACCAATGCAAGCTCAAGAAGTAGCAACCATCGCCGCCGCACTTACCACTTCCTTGGAGGTCAGCCTCTTCTGTAATCTAGTGAGTGGGCCATCATCACCTTTGCCCTGCCGCCTGACCCGACTCACTATGATGCTGATGTTCAAAGCATCCGCCACTTCCTCGACCACGAGCACGGCTAGCGTATCACCGAGTCGTCCCATTGCGCCATGGGGGTGGCCATGGTTCGCTTTGGCCATGCTTGCGATCTTGCTACAGCAATCAACCATGCTCCTTTCTTCGTGGGTGACTCCGTCCTTTGAGTCATCCATCATGATCGAGGTATTAACTATCATGACTGCACCTTCACTCATGATGCTTGGATTATGATGGTTAATTTCCCACTTGAGTGTTGGAGAATGGATAAGGTCAGAGAATCAGATTGTGGTTTTGGGAAGTTCCTTATTTGGGATGGATATGTCAAACAGAGCTAGAATTTTAGTCAGGATCTGTGTGCCAGATCTCCTCATCATACCTATTAGTCATGTTATTTGTGAAAACCTTGATCATATCGAGCATGGGCAATCATGGACTGTAGTTATTTACATTCTGCATACAAATTTACTTGGGGCTATTGGGGGAGATGAAGATCCTATCCCGCCGGATGGTGCACTCCACCCTTTGCCCAATGCTCTGTTTGGAGGGACATGGGAAGATGTTGATTTTGTGGAAAACCATCACATGCAACATGAGCCTGTTTTTTATGCTCATGGTGAACCTATGATCCCCACTCCTCCACAGAGTCCTGAGATAGCTCATGGCGCACCTGCTGCCAATGTCCAACCTGCTGTTGAGGCTTTTGATTGTTTTATTGCTATGCAAGACATTATGCATAAGTTTGTGGCATCTGCACCATATCTGCTTAAGAAACATGAAGGTTACACTATGGAAAGCACTAGGTGTTAGATGATGGATGTTGATGATGAGTTTGGTCCTATTAGAAAATGCTTGATGTCTTTTGTTACTTAAATTGAACCAGTCCCAATGCAAAACTCATGTGTGATCACTAAGATTGAAGATTTCTTGCCTAATGATGTTCATTCTCCTACCAAATCCAATAATATCTGCAACAATGATGACATAATTTGCAACAATGAAGAGTTCAATTGCAGGAATGAGTATAACACTAATATCAATAATCCACATACTTACTCTTCCCAGGAGGAGTGACTCAACCAATTATTGATACATCTAAGGAAGATATGATGAAAACCCCTATCTGCAAGAGGAAGAAATCAACTGCTCCAACTAATGTTATGGATGTTAGGCGTAGCAGAAGACTAGCAAACGCCTAGCTTAAGTGTGGGTTTCAAGGACAACGCAACGGCCTCCAGGGCTAACACCAGAAAGAATCTTGCGGGAGAATTTGATTATGACATCAGAGATCATGAAGCTCCACCCCCCAGAACTTCTTCTCGACACCATTCAAGCCATAGCAACCATGCAATGTCAGATCCCTCCTAGTGAGCTGACCCAGGACAAGCTGAATGCTCCAATTTCCGATGAATAGATATCATATTAGATATGTTAAGCCAATTTATGTATTGGTCTGTAATAAATGTTGCAAGAACCTAGCTTTTGATCCTGTTTCAGTCTGCAGACTTTATGTCCTTTATATTTCTGGAGTGCCTGCATGCATATTATTCTACTGCTGGATAATTCCTCTTGCAGTTATTTTGCTAGCTGATACTCTGCCTGGAGCTATTTTATGATGTTATATGTTATCTCTCTCCTACCCAACCATGCTATTATGAAAGTGTTTTGGTTTACTTGATGCAATATCACAGTTTACAAGACCTCAGGGCTTGCAGTGACTACTACGGATATGCTGAATTAATATTCTCATGTATCAACACAGTGATTACACACACTGTGATCGAACTTCTGAAGCATTTTGTGAACCGTGAGTAGAAGATGGAACATTTTAAACCGGAATGTGACGGGCATAAACTCACAAAACAAATGGGATGACTTGAGACAGAAAGTTGAAGAAAGTAATTGCAATATTATATGCAACAAGAAGGTTTAACCAATTTGCTTATGTGCCATCATTGGGAAATTCAGGAGGCATTCTCACTATTTGGAATGGAGGTTTATTTGATGGTCAAATTATAAGTCAGGAAAAATTTCAGCTGACAATCAAACTGAATTGCCTCCTATCTGTCAATATCTTATAAATTACCAATATCTATGCTCAATGTCAGAATGATGAGAGAGCTGACTTCATAAATTGGTTCAATAATATAGATTCATCCAACATGGATCATTGGATGGTCCTAGGGGATTTTAACTTGATCAGAATCCCAGAGGACAGAAGCAAACCAAGTGGTGATGTAAACAACATGCTTCTATTCAACAGTTCAATCCAAGCTCACAATCTAGTTGAGATTCCACTTAAAGGTAGAAGTTATACATGGAGTAACATGCAAGATTAGCCTCTTTTGGAGAAGCTAGATTGGATATTCACAAATGTAGACTGGATTATATCATTTCCAAACACTATGGCACACACCTATCCATATACAAATGGGAGTGATATCCCAAAAGCAAATATCTTTAGATTTTAAAACTATTGGATGGACTTTGAGGGATTTTATCAAATTGTTCAAAATTCCTGGAATTCTATAAATACCATAAATTATTCAGCACAAGATGTATCTGCCAGGTTCAAATGCCTTAGACAAGGCCTCAAGCAATGGAGCAGGAATTTGTCCAAACTTAACTCTACTATTGATAAATGCAATTATGTGATGACTCTTATGGATGGTCTTGAAGAGAAAAGAAGTTTATCAATAATGGAACTCAAATTCAAAAGGATACTGAAAAATCACATCTTGAAATTGCTTGAAGCTAAGAGAATATATTGGAGGAGTAGATACAAGAGAAGAAACATTTTATTTGGTGATGAAAATTCTAAACTCCTTCATGCTATGGCTACAATCAACTATTGGAAAAATTAGATTTCAACCATCACCTCCAATGATGGCACTATTCATTCCTCTCATGATCAGAAAGTTGTTGTCATTTGGCAGTCATGCATATAAGGAAAGACTGGGAACACCCATGAAACCCACTATGCTTCTTAACTTCCCAGAGATGATCCATCCATATAATCTGGAGCATTTAGATGAACTTTTCAGTATGGAGGAAAATGAAGTGTTATCAGAGAATTCCCTAATGATAGGGCACCTGGACCAGATGGTTTTAATGGGAGATTCCTAAAAAAATGTTGGCCTATTATGAAGCAAGACTTCTGCAAAATGTATGGGATTTCTTTGAAGGAGATACTGACATTCAAAGCATAAACACTACATATATTACATCGATACCTAAGAAGCAATCTCCTGAAAATATGAATGATTATAGGCGTATTTCTCTGGTAACTCTGCCACTGAAATTGTTTACTAAACTCATCCCCAACAGATTACAAAAGGAAATTACTAAGATTGTTCACCATAACCAATATGATTTCATTAAGGGTGGAAATATCCAGGATTTCTTAGGGTACACTTTTGAATATCTCAGCATATGCCATAGATCAAAAGGCCCATTATCATTCTCAAGCTTTATTTCGAGAAAGCTTATGATAAAATTGATTATTCTTCTATTATTGATATGCTAAAGGCTAAAGGTTTTCGACCTACATGGATTAATTGGGTTACCAGAAATCAAAACTCAGCTTCTAATTCATTTCTGCTAAATGGTGTAGCTATGAAGAAAATTATTTGTAAAAGGGGAGTAAGACAAGGTGATCCGATATCCCCTATACTATTTGTCCTTACTGCTGATCTCCTTCAGTCCATTGTAAATCTGGCTTGGATGAATGGTGAATTATCTCTTCCTATAGAAGAAAGTTATGGACAACAATACCAAATTATCCAATATGCTGATGATACCTTGCTTATTATGCCTGCTCAGAAAGATCAACTGATGCACCTTAAAACTGTACTCCAAATATTCAGTATGTCAATTGGTCTTCATGTCAATTACAGCAAGTCATCCATTGTGCCTATCAACATAGAGCATGCTACTATGTTGGAACTGGCTGATAACTTTGGATTTAAACTTGAAAGTCTTCTATTCACCTATCTGGGATTACCTTTGGGCACCACCAAGCCCTCTGTTCACGATCTCATGCCCATCTGGGGGTGGGCATAAAAACCGAGAACCGAAGACCGGAGCCAAAAAAACCGGGACCGAAGCCGAAAAGACCGAGGACCGAACCATCGGTTGTTCGCTTGGTTCACAAATCTTAGAAACCGATATTACATCGGTGAATTCGGTCGTTGGAGTCTATGGACCGAATGCCCCGAACTAACCGTAATATTTTTATTATTGTATTATTAACGCCAGCGTACTAGGACCAATAGCCCATCTACCTTAACACGAAGTGCTTCTCCCATGTTTTTCTTAGCCACAAACACACGCAACCCTCGCATCTTATCTTGAGTTGCCGCACCCACATCTTCACGCAGCACCGCCGCCTTTGTTTCCCCACCTCACGCAATACCAGTGTCCAGTGGAAGGCGACTGCGAGCCTTCACCATCCGTCCTGGCCGGCGGCGCCCATGTCTCTCTCGCGGCAGGCGAGGGCTGACGATGGTCATCGCTCCTACGCGGTCGTTGGCTCGCGACCGCCAGTTCTTCATGGCCGGCTGCCCACTTCCGACGATGCATCACCTGTCGTATATGCTACAGATTTTTGGATTGATTTCTGTTCGTCCGTCCATGCTTTCTTGGCTAGATTTGGCTTCCAATTTCTTTCTCCCTAGTCAATATCGGGTCTGTTCGGTAGTAACCGAGGACCGAACCGAATTGGCTGCGGACCGAAGCCTCGGTCATGGATTTCTTCAACGACCGATCGGTCAGGAAAAGCAGGAAACCGAATTTCAAAATAAACCGAGGCACCGAACCGATTTTTTCGGTCTAACCGAATGCCCAGGCCTATGCCCATCATATCAAGAACTTATAAGAGACTATCTGGGATTGCAAGCCTTATGAATTATGTTGGAAGATTGGCATATGTAAACTCCGTCATTGCATCCATGCCTATTTTTGCAGTGTGCACTTTTAAAGTTCACTACACAAGTTTAGAGCACGTGAATAAATCCAGCAGAAACTTCCTTTGGTATGGGAATGACATCAACAAGAAAATAAGATGTCTTGCTAGTTGGAAGATGATAGGTAGACCAAAAAAGCAAGGAGGACTGGGTATCCTCAATCTCAGAGTTCAAAGCATTGCCTTAATGATCAAGCATTTACACAGATTCTACAATGAAGAGGACATCGCATGGGTCAATCTTGTTTGGCAGGCTTACTACCCAAACCACACTGTCCCACATATCAGCAATAATTAAGGATCATTTTAGTGGAGAGACCATGTTAAATTAACTAATTTATATAGTGGATTGGCCACATGCCAGATTAAAAAAGGTGACACAGTTTTGTTATGGGATGATGTATGGAAAGGAAGTATCCTAAGCAGGAAATGGGCTAAACTGCATTCATTTACTGAAAACAATGATATCACTATCCATGAGGCAGAATCTGTTGCAAATTATAGCAGCCTTTCTCAACTGCCATTATCCATGATTGCATATGATCAATTCATTGTTTTATCTGAGCAGCTTGAAGAAATTAGAGATACACAAGAACATGGCATATGGACTTTTATGTGGGGCAACTCAAAATACTATGCAAAAAAGATTTATGAGATCCTAATGGGAAACCAACAAGCCCATCTGCCAATACAATGGATATGGAAGTCATGTTGTCTCCCTAGACACAATTTTTTTTGGTAGCTGGCTCTAAATGATAGAATAAACACATGTGAGCTACTTACCAGGAAGAATTATCCACTGGATTCTACCACATGTGCATTATGCAGAGATCACTCAATGGAAGGCAGAAGTCACCTTCTGTTTGGCTGCCCCTTTAGCCAGAGTTTCTGGTGGAGTATTGGTGTGGAATGGAACATTGATTTAAACATCAATATGATGATCCTGGATGCAAAAAACAGATATAAATGGGACTTCTTCATGGAAATTCTTATCATGGGATGCTGGGCCATATGGAAACAAAGAAATGATGAAATATTTGAGATGTTCCTTAACACAATGCACGATTAATTTCACAGGATATTTCAAAGACATTATGGCTAGGGCTAGACCTAGTATCAAGGAGGGCATGATTTCATGGCTAGATAGCATGTAGATAATCTTATGCAATCATGTCTTTACTAACTGATTGTAACTGGCATGATCGCCATCTTGTAAAACCTTTAACCCCTCATTATTACTAAAAAGATCACAGTAGGGATTTTCCCTACTATAAATGGTCAAAAATAATCAAATAAAGTCATGAACTCTCCAAGCCCACTTTTATAAAAAAATTCATAATATTGGTCATTCGCCAAAGTAGTGGGATCGTTATTACTTAGAGTTGACACTCTTCCAAACCCACTTTCAATATTATTGCAAACACTATTATCAATATCATATTCATCATGAGGCTTAAATAAATTTTAAAGATCATAAGATGAGTCACCCCAATCATGATCATTACAATAAGTAGTGGACATAGCAAAATTAGCATCCCCAAGCTTGGGGTTTTGCATATTATTAAATCAACTGACATTAATAGAATTTATAATAACATCGTTGCAGTCATGATTCTCATTCAAGGAGCTAACGTGAACCACTTTATAAATTTCTTCTTTTAACACTTCATCAAAAAAATTAGATTCGTGAATTTCAAGCAAAACTTCATAAAGATAATGTAGTGCACTCAACTCACTAGCAATTGGCTCATCATAATTGGATATTTTAAAAATATTAGCAAGTGGATGAGGATCCATAAGCTTTTTTTTCTAATTTTCAATAAACACACAATTGTGGCAAACAAACAAGTAAAGCAACAAAGTAAAACATTCTTGTGTTTTTTTTTGATAAAACGTTTTAGAAGTGGGGGAGATGAAAACGAGAGGTAAATGGCAAATAAAGTAATTGCAAGGAGATGAGAGTTTATGTGTAGGTACTTGATAAATGTTGATTATGTCTCCCCGGCAATGGCGCCAGAAATTCTTCCTGCCACTTGTGAGCTGTGTTGGGATTTCCCCGAAGAGGAGGGCACGATGCAATACAGTAGAGATAAGTATTTCCCTCAGTTATGAAACCAAGGTTATCACTCTAGTAGGAGAACCAAGCAACACTATGTAAACAACACCTACACACATACAACAAGTGCTTGCAACCCAACGTGTAAGAGGGGTTGTCAATCCCTCATCGGTATTGAGATAGATTAAATTGTATGCACTACAAAAAAAGACACATCCATGACATTTTGGGCCGAACGAATTTTTTTCTGTCTTACTTATGACACTTCTATGCTGATAATTGTGACAAAACCCAGTATCATCAGAGATGTGGTGGGATCCTACTTTTATGACAAAAAATCATGACATAAAATGGGCCTTTCATCTTGGGCAGGCCGGAGACACAGCTGCATGACATTCTTTGGGCAGTCCATGACGGAAAAAACCATGGTAGAAGCGAGGGCGAGGAAAATATCGGGGTGTTCCCGGTTACGGTGGGTGGTCGGGGACGAGCGATGAATGGAGGTTTGCATGTTTCTCTCGTACATGCACGCGCGTGGGTGCGAGGCGTTGGGATCTACTGAACCCGAGCGAGGCGTTCGCCTATTGAACCCGAGCGATTGAACTGCAGGCTACGCATTACTGAACCCGACCAGTCGATCGATGGCTATTAACTGAACCCGATCGAGCGATTCCTTCGCTACTGATGCTAACTGAAGCCGATCGATGCTGCCTATGGATGAACAGTGAGCGTTGCTGGGGGGTTTGGATGAACAGTTCCCGGTGGGGGTGGATGAACAGGGCCCCGTGGTGTTGCCTCTGGATGAACAGGACCCCGATTGATCAAGACGGTTGGGGCTGGATGAACAGGACCCCGTGGAGGGCTGGATGAATAGTAGACGGTGGAGGGGGTGGATGAACAGTAGCCCGTGGAGGGGTGGTTGAACAGGAGCCCATGGAGAGGGCTGGTTGAATAGTAGCCGGTGGAGTAGCGCGCGGTGGAGGCTGGATGAACAGGAGCCCGAGGATGAACAGTCGTAGGTGGAGGCTGGAGGAGGTCGATAGTGGATGAACAGTAGCCCGTGGAGGCTGGAGGACGTCGACAATGAAGATGAACAGTGTCCCATGGAGTCCCGTTTTGCGGTACGCCACACCCCTCCCGATGAACAGGACCCCCGTTTCGACCATAACGCTCCAACACAAGTCCGTTTTGTTCGTTTTACGGTACGCCACACCCCTCCCGATCAAAAGGACCCCATTTCAACCATAGGAGGTCCAACACAAGTCCGTTTCCTCCGTTTTGCGGTATGTCAGACCCCTCCCGATGAACAGGATCCTGTTTCGAACGTGGTCGGTCGAACACAAGGTCGTTTCCTCCGTTGCGCGGTACACTAGGCCTCGTTTCCATCGGCTGTTCCATCCAAGCCATCCTGATGAACACGACGACGCATTCAGTTCCGACCCAGAAGTTGGCTCCCCATGAACACGACAACTACGCTGTTTCTTCGATCCGACCACGCCATGTACACGAGCCCTGGCCGTACGTATGCGCGAGTAGGTGTTAGAGACCCCACCTGTATGTACGTATGTGGCTGTATTTTCTTTCTTGCACACTGGCCGCTGTACGTACGTGTACATGCTACATGCGCGCCTCTACTATGACACGTGCGCGCTTCTATACGACACATGCGCACCTCTACATCGACCAGTATGTACATACACGTTCGTGACCAGAATGACAACGCTACATACGCTTCGACTGGGTGGATCCCAACTGTCAGGCACTTCCTTGCGTGCGAAGATGTAGCTGGTGAGTCCCAGCAGTCAGGGGGTGAATCATTTTTTTGCCCGTAATATGGACGCACTTCCTTGCGTGCGAAGATATAGCTGGTAGGTCCCGGGAGTCGGGGGGAAACATTTTTTTCGTGAAATATGGTGGCCTCCGATGGGTCCCTGCTGTCAGGTGGAGGAATCATTATTTTCCGCGTAATAAGGAGGCACTTCCTTGCTGCGGCCGTGGACCCAGCTGTCAGCCTCTCCATGTACAGTCCACGTCCGATGGAAGTCGTTCCTTGACCACGTTGACCACGCCGTGCCAAGAGCACCAGGGTGGTGGATAACGGCGAGGCCTAGGAAGGGGACGACACGGAGCCGGGGAACACGCGGTAGTGGAAGCCCGCGCGGAGAGGAGTACGAGGGTTCACTGGTTCGGCTGTGGTATGAGGCTGCCGTCGCCGCAGGGCCTGGCCAGCGGTGGGAATAGTAGGGGGTGGTCAGGCCTCCGCGGCAGCACAACCGACCACGGGAGGCAGGAGCATGCGGCACGACCGGCACTGCTTTGGGTGGCTAGAGCAAGAAGACCAAAGGTTGAAAAAGCACTATGGTCGTTGGATGGACATCGTACGGTCACTGGAGCTAGAATCGTTCATATTGACTAAGTTGACAAAGCCCTCCGTCCCCGTCAACTTAGTAGGCCCACAAGGCAGCCTCCCACCAAGGAGGGTCCAAACTAGCAGGGGGGTATTCATTTTTTTGTGCGTAATGAGGAGGCACTTCTGGTGGGTCCGAGCTGACAGCGGGGGGGGGGGACGTTTTTTTCGTGAAATACGGTGGCCCGTCAGGTGGCTCCGAGCAGTTAGGGGGAAACATTTTTTCGCGAAAAACGGTGGCCCGTTCGGTGGGTCCTTGCTGTCAGGTGGAGGAATCATTATTTTGCGCGTAATAAGGAGGCACTTCCTTGTGGCTGCCATGGACCCAGCTGTCAGCCTCTCCACGTACAGTACTCTTCCGATGGAAGTCGGTCGTTGACCACATTGACCACGCCGCGCCGAGAGCACCACGGCGGTGGACAACAGCGAGGCCTAGGAAGGGGATGACGCGGAGCCGGGGAAGACGCGGCAGTGGATGCCCATGCGGAGAGGAGTACGAGGGTTCACTGGTTCGGCTGCGGTGTGAGGCTGCCGTCATCGCAGAATAACAGGGGGTGTGGGTGAGTGGAGCGATGGCATGGCCATCGGTGGGAGTAGTAGGGGCGGTGAGGCCTCCGTGGCAGCACAGCCGTCCACGGGAGGCAGGAGCTGGCGGCACGACCGGCGCTGCTTTGGGCAGCTGGAGCAAGAAGACCATAGGTTGAAGAAGCACTACGGCCGTTGGATGGACATCATACGGTCACTGCAGCTAGAATCGTTTATATTGACTAAGTTGACAAAGCCCTTGGTACGCGTCAACTTAGTAGGCCCACAGGTCATCCTCCGAAACGGTGCGCCCCAGATGTTAGGGGGAGGAATCATTTTTGGGCGGTTGAAGCTAGAATATCCAAGATTGAAGAAGAAGCACGACCTCCATTGGATAGACATCCAACGGCCACTTCTTCTAGAACCGTGTGTTGACTATAATTTTTTTTGACTGGTGAAAAAACTGTATACCTCAAGGTACAACATCAGGGATAAACAGCAGGTCCGGCTTAGATAATAGCCATACATGACGACCAAAATTTAAAGATACAACAGCTTTGGCAAGGTTATGTGCTCCATAATTGTGATCCCTCTTCTCATGTGTAATCTGGGCTTCAACAAACTCCCGCTGCTTCTCCTTTATGTCACCAATGATCATGCTATTTCGGCCCAAATAACCTCCCTGAAGATTCTTGACAGTAGCTAAGCAATCAGTAGCAAGCTGAACTTTTTGCAGGTGTAGATCATTTGCAGTGTGTTGACTATAATAAGTTGACAAAGCCTTGCATACGCGTCAACTTCTTTTTTAGGGGACGCGTCAACTTAGTAGGCCCACAAGTGTGTGGCAGAGAACTTATAGCCCATTTGCGATTTGTAAGAATGTACAACCCATTTTTGAATTCTAATGGAATTTACTACAACCCATTTACAGTTTGTTAAAAGTACATCCCATTTTCTAGCTAGGACAACGATTAATAATTTCAACCAACCGTTCAAGACAGAATTCAATAAAATTTCCCACATTTTGATGGGATCCGAAATATTTTTAGCCCGAAATTTCTAGTCAGATTAAATACAAATTTGTATTACGTAAAAATCCAACGAAACATTGCGCGCGCAACAATTAAAAATTAAGATTTTCAAAATCCATAAATAATATTTTATAAACTAATTTCGTGTTTGGTGCTTTTTTTTATAGTTACTGCCCAGTTTTTATAATTACATCCCATTTATTATTTTATAAAGCCCATTTTCCTGTTAAGCCTAATGCATCCCTCCTAGGAAAGATTTGCAGCCCAGCAGGGTGGAGAATAACAAGTTGACCTTGCCTGGGTATTCCTAAAAAAACGTATAGCTGGGCTAGCCATTTTCATCTTGAGAAAAATTAATATCTGGCCTATGCTAAACGGGCCATAGCCCGCCCAGTTAATACCCTGCTCTCCTCTGAACAACAATGAAAACATCACCAATAAAAACTCTGCGGTGCTCACGCCTCAAAAACACAAATACTTCCTGAGCTGCTTGGTCCCAGCTGTCGGTCGCACCTTGTGAAATTCTTTCGTTTATATTGACTACATAGGTTGACAATGGTGTGGAACCGTGATGTCAGGAAACCAGGAGGAAGCAAAAAATATATAGTTGTACATAATAAGGAGGCACTTGCGTATGTAAGGCTATGGCCCTAGTGGGTCCCCACTGTCATCCTGTCATAATAAAGTCATCTCCTAAATCCTCATGTTCGTTGACCATGTTAACAATCACTACAGGAAACAGGCAATTTGCCGTCTGTGGATCACAGACGGCAAAGACCTAATTCCAGACGGCAAAGACTTTGCCGTCAGGAAGCAGACGGCAAAGTCAGACGGCAAAGATAAGTCGGCAAAGAATAATTTGCCGTCTGCTATTTGTCGGGATGACGGCAAAGACTTTGCCGTCAGTCAATAGGGTTTGCCGTCAACTGACTAGCCAGACGGCAAAAATATGCCAATAGACGGAGCAATCGCGCTAACGGACGGCGTCAAGTACTTTGCCGTCAGCTAGTCTATGTCTTTGCCGTCATCCTCTTATACCCAGACGGCAAAGCTAATATTTTTATTTAAAAAAATGAAACAACAGTACAGGTGCAGGGGCTGTAGATGGCCAAAGGCGTAGGGAAAATCTTTCACAGCGATGACAAAAGAATGGATTTTTACATAATAGAAGTACTCTACTTACATAGTACTATATATCCATCATCACAGTATTTACATGATATAATTTCTCCATTTACACGATATAACATCACAAAAAAAATTATTACAAAATTGATGAACTGGCCCTTGCCAGCGCAGATCTGAGAGCAGGCCTCGAGCTCGAGGAGGCGAACGGTGGTCTTCGGGAGGATTTGGCCATGGCTCCATGGAGCCCTGGATCGGGAGGAGGATCCCTCTGCTGACTCCGGCTTAGGCAGTGGCGAGGCAGGGCCAACCAGGCAGAGGTTGTGCTGCAGAGGAGCTCCGGCGAGCTGTTGACAAAGCAACGACGCCGCCGTGTCGAAGGGCACCGGCGGTTGATGAGAAGGGGAGAGCCATGGGCTCGTGGGCGAGGAGGAGGAACCCGTGCCGGCGAGGGGGGGTCGACCAGCGATGGTCGACGAGCAGGGAAGGAGGAGGCACCGGGCCGCGAGCGGGGAGGAGGAGGAGGAGGACCCAGCGGCGGCCTCCGGCTCAGGTGACGGTGAGGTGGGGTCGAGCGGCGACGCTCGACGAGCAGGGAAGGGGGAGGCGCCGGGTCGCGGGCGGGGAGGAGGAGGAGGAGGACCCAGCGGCGGCCTCCGGCTCAGGCGACGGCGAGGTGGGGTCGAGCGGCGACGGTCGACGAGTAGGCAAGGAGGAGGCGCCAGGTCACGAGCGAGAAGGAGGAGGAGAAGGACCCAGCGGCGGCCTCCGGCTCAGGCGACGGTGAGGTGGGGTCGAGCGGCGAGGGCTGACAAGCAGGGGAGGAGGAGGAGGATCCCGCTCCATCCTCGGCTCAGGCGGCGGCGAGGCGGGATCGACCGCGGCGGTTGACGAGGAGTGGACGAGGAGGAGGCCTGGACCGGGCGTGGGGTGTGCGGCAGGGAAGATGTGGATCGAGGTAAGGATGGGGTTGGCATGGGAGAGATCGTGGTGGGCCTTAGGGATAAGATAGAGAGAGACTGATGGGATAGGTGGGTGGAGCGCGCTTGGTGAGAGACACGGGCGGGTGCGGGCAGTGCAGATCACGCCATGTCATCGATCCGTGGGATCGATCCGTGTGTTGTGCTATCTCTTTGCCGTCTGTGATTTTTTTACAGACGGCAAAGAGCTCTCTTTGCCGTCTGTAAAAAAATCACAGACGGCAAAGGCTTTTCGCCTTCTGTAAAAAAAATCACAGACGGCAAAAAATCTTTGCCGTCAGTTGTTCTTTGCCGTCAGCCGCTGTAGGCAAAATTAGTCTTTGCCGTCTGGCCCGACGAAATGCTGACGGCAAAGAACAGTACTGACGGCAAATCTTCTGTTTCCCATAGTGAATGCTCAGCGCCACAACGAGTGCAACAACTCGAAGGACGACGGACAGGGCCTCACGGGCCCTACGCATGGTCTCATACAGCGCCCACTGCTCATTCAGGAAGCCAGGATCATCAGACACCTATGAGCACCTTCGAGAGACTGAGACAACATGAAACGGTAAGGCTGCGCTTGGGAGCTCTGGTTTGTTTCACACCTGTATTAAGATACAAGTGTAATTTACTCCTCATCGGAAACAACGCATAAAATACAGGCGTAATGAAACAGAGAGCCCGAGGTCTATCAGTAAAATCGGCGGGTTACGCGTGTAATTTGAGAGACTAGTGTATATTTTACTAGTCGAAATCGACCAACCAAGCGCTTCGCCCGAGACCATCTTCTTTTAATTACAAGCTCTGGTTTTACAAGCGGTTTTGGTTGGAAAACGACGATCCAATCACGGCCTAAGATGATGAGTTGGTCGGAAGATCATATGGCTTCACGTCTAACCTACCCGACTTGTCGTATAGGCTATGAATGAAACATAAGACGATGAACTTCTTAAGCATGGAAACAACATAAGAGGATGATCTTCTTAACAAGCAAATCACTGGCATTAGATCGACATGCAAAACAATACGAAGCATTATTCTCAGGAGGCACGATGAACAGCTCGTGATAGCTCATGCCACAACATTCCAAGCTCAACTTTGTAATCAAACACAAGGCTTGGCATTACATAGACAATATTCAGAACAAACTCTTAAAATACCATACATAAGTCAACATTCATTTGACTATGCATCTCAGCAGAGTAACTATTTACTTCTAAACTTAACATAGGAATAGGGAAAAACGATCGACGCCGCTCACAGCAAAGGGCGTCCCACTCAAAAATATCAAATGCATGTCTTCTGGCTAACATCAATGAGAAAATTTTGACAAGTTTTTCCAATTCCAATATATTAAACTAATGTCTTCTTGCTAACATCAATGATTAAACTTTGACAAGCTTTTCCCATTCAAAATATGCAATGCCTATGATTGTGGAGTCTTGTCATGGCTTCTTGTACTTGTTTGGGCACTTTTTGCCCAGTGCACTCCATGTGTTGTAGAGTTGCCTATGCTCTCTCCAGACTAGTCATGTCACTGGCGTCGACTAATACTCTGTAGAGCTTCTTGGCCATTCCTTCTGTAATGTAGCGCAAACAGTGACTGATTCTTTCTACAAAGTGGAACGACCAACTGGACCCAGTAATGCAACAGTTTGCCTTGGACACATTGGCTCCTTTTGTGCAGTTCAACTAAAATCAAAGTCGGAATAAAACCAAGCTTTAATTTTGATATCCTTGTAAGCAACAATAGGCATAAGGGAAACAATTACTGAGAAATAACGGTTGATGACTTGTACTCCCAGAAGAAAAGCATCTACTAATCTACCTTATCTTAATGGGAAACAAAGCAGGAGAGTAGCAATTCTCCAACAGTGTGACTCATTCATATTGACTGAGACATTATTTTAACAATGCCTTGTTTCAACATGTATAAAGACCGACAAAGCAGAAAAGTACGATTCCTAAAACAATGCGACTGATTCATTTTAACAGAGACATTATCTTAACAATACCTTGGTTAAACATGTAGAAAGAACTACAAAGCAGGATAGTCCCATTCCTAAAACAATGCGACTGATTTGTTTTAATAGAGGCAAAAAAGGAATCAATTACTGGCCAATAAAGGAGGATGAAACATGCGGCCACAAAAATGGTAACCCCGCCAATCCCTAACAAGTGTTGCAGTTTTGAACTAAGATTCAGTAGTTAATTAATTCTGAGAGTGGCATTGCTTAATTTTACTAGCGGCATTAGATTAACAAAAAGCATAAATAGTTCCAGGGGAGAGTGGGCACAACAACAGCATGTGCTTCCATCTACTTATAAAGGGGGTGATGCAGAGTTTTGTTGTAACAAAGAAACAGGCACCATGTCTGGGTTGGAACAATTTTTGCTCACTTAATGGTAAAAGAAAATAGTTCAATAGCTTCAATTCAACATTTATCCAAAACAGTACCAATACAAGTAGCACAACATCTCAAAGCACATTGCAGCATCATGTGGATGAAAGTCAGTATTGACCTTTCTTGACCAAGATTTGAAACAGCTCGCGAGGAAGACTGGAAACATATCCCAACACATATATGAAACCTCAATCTCCTTTTGTGCAGTTCCACCAAAATTAAGCAAAGTCGCCGGTGTGACATTCAAGTTGAACTACACAAAACATTCTTAAAACAAAAGTGTTTCACGTAGCGAAGCAAAATGTCGCAATAGCAACAAGTTGAATAGATATCCCAGTTTAAACAGAGGCAAAAAGGGAATCAATTACTTGCTAATAAAGGAGGATGAACCATGCGGCCACAAAAATGGTAATCCTGCCAACCCATAACAAGTGTTGCAGTTTTGAAATAAGATTCAGTAGTTAATTCTGAGAGTGACATTGCTTAATTTTACCAGCGGCATTAGATTAACGAAAAGCATAAACAATTCCATGGGAGAGTGGGCGCAACAACAATATGTGCTTCCATCTACTTATAAAGAGGGTGATGCAGAGTTTGTTGTAACAAAGCAACTGTAACATCCCAATTTTCAATTTGGATGTTTATAATAGATCATTCATATTCATCCATGATTTATGCATTTTTGCCCCATTTATTTTATTTGATTTTTTGATCGAAAGAACATTATGCAATTCAAGGACCGAAAGAGAGAATTGGAAGTTTCCTTAAATCCAATTTTTGAAGATTCTTTAACTTCAAAATTTGGAGTTTGGATAAAATTTGGTTTCACTAAATTCATTTCCTTTATTTCAAAAATAAAATAAAGAGAGAAGATAAAATGACTTCTTCAAAAATAGAAGGAAAATATTGTAAATTGAATTTGGAATCAAAATATATTTGTTGGGTTTTATTTGCAATTTATTTTATTTGTTTAGCAAAAATGTTTATTTTTGAAAACTTGCATTTTAGGCCCGATAAATGTTCACAAGGTCATATATAAGACCATATAATTATGTGAAATTTTCTGGGATTTTTAGGCTAACTTTTATTTGTATTTTCGGGGTTTCCTTTGCTTCTGTAAAAAAACGTTTTAGAAAAACGTGGGAAGCCTAGGCCCAAGGAAGGCCCAACCTTCTTCACAGGTCGTCTTCAACCTCCTGTACGAGAGCAGGAAGCACGTACGCATCACTCCCACCCAACGCCCCACCCCCTCCCCTCCACTCCCTCGCTCCAAAATCGCTCTGAACGGAATCCCCTCGCCTCCCTCGACCCTTTGCCCTCCTCAGTGCGCCTTGGAGTCGCCTGTAATGGCCATTACGAGGCAGAGAAACAGCCACCATTAAACTCCATTGTCTGCTCGAATTCTGACCTCCCCAAGCTCTATATAAAGCACCCCCGGGAGCCCCTCTAGCTCCTCGTCCGAAGCCCTCTTATTTCTTGTATATCTTTTTGACTATAGATCCGATTTAGTTGATTCTTTTTCCTACTAGTTCATAAAAATCTCCTCTATCCAGGGAACCAAACGAAAAATATTTTTGAAAATTTTAAATTTTGGATTCAAACAGATCTGAATTCAAACTTCGTTAGGCCGTAACTCGAGTTTCGTAATTCGGTTTTAGGTGATTCTTTTTGCAGATCGAAGCTAGTGACTTGTACTTTATGTTAAAACCAAAACCATTTAATTTTGTTGTCGTAAAATTTTCGTTCTGTACAGAATTTTTTTGGATGTTTTGGAGTTTTTCAAAGTCTTTCATTTGTTTTCTTTTTGGATCTTTGCTTGATTGCTTATGTATGTTATTGCTTGCTGACGCTAGATCATCCGGAGTGCGAAGCTTGATACTACGAATCTTTACAGTTCAACAAACGTCAGCAAGGCAAGTTCACAGTTTGATCGTAATTTTTCTAATACCCAGTTTTTACTATGCATTAGTTTAACCCTCAAAGATTGCACGGATAGGATTGGGAACATGTGGATATGCTATGTAGTTCATGTGGTAGGAACCTATGACCTTCTCCATAATGGCATTTTAATTTAGTAGTTAATAAAAATGTATTCCTTTGTTGTAGGGTAAAATTGGCTTTATGCAAAAATTAAACTTAGAGCCTTTACCAGCTAAATTTGCATATAGAGATAGTTTTTTTTATTATTCTAAGGTGTGAAATTGCCAGCATATTCCATGTGCTGACCTACACGGCTGCAACGTCTCATGTTGTAGACTTTTTCGACGAGGATTAAAGGTGCGATAGGTCGTTGTTCTGCACTCAGTTTGCCGTGGAGTTGGATGGACTCATTTACCTTCGATGCTTCCGCAGTTATTTTGTTTTAGATGGCCTTTGGCCATATTATTTTAATAAGTATTCTTTTGAGGATCTCGATGTAATAAAGTGTGTGATTGAACTCTGTTATAATTCCTCGAGTACTGTGTGTGTCAGCATACCGATCCAGGGATGACACGTAAGCACAGAGACTTCGATCCATTTGGGTCAGGTCGCTACAAGATGATATCAGAGCACACGTTGACTGTAGGACGCGACCACTAGGAAATAGAAAACCATAGGAAGAAAACTCTATTTTACGACTTCCTTATATATCGGATGGTCTATACTCTTCTCTATTCATTTCCATCTCTTCTCCACTTCAATAAAATAGTTGTTGAACCCATCACCAAGTTGCTCAGTCCAATGAGACCAGACTTATGAAGACATCATTGACGAAGAAGAAGAAGCTAGAGTTGACTTGATTTGAGAAGATTTAGTTCAGACCACCACTACCAAGTTGAGTCCAACGAATGATTGCGGTAGTATGAAGGGATCATATCTCTTATGGATATGACCTTACCTGTAGGTTTTTGTTTGTGTGGTGTGATCTGTGTGAATTGCTTGATTTGAAATTTTCTTGCTATCATAAGCATATGGGTAGTGATTTCTCTCATTGGGCCCTTATTCTATTCTAATTTCTCAGCCACTCTAAACCTAACAGATGCCTTCAAGACATGACCCGGAATTCCCACCGGAACTTACCCAGTTGATCCAGAACTAGAATGCCCTCATGCGGCTACTCATCCAAAATCAGAACCAGAACAACAACAACCCACCGCCACCACCCCCGGTCGACAACCTTACCCGTTTCCTGAGGTTAAACCCACCAGTGTTCTCTAGCAGCACGGAGCCGATCATTGCAGATGACTGGCTTCGCAAGATCGGAAGAGAGCTGACCACCGCAGGATGCAATGACGCTGAGAAGGTGCGCTTTGCCGCACATCAACTGGATGGACCAGCAGCCTCATGGTGGGAGAATTACACCACCACATTCCCCATAGCCAATGTGACTTGGGATCAGTTCTAGCAGGCGTTCCGTACCGCACATGTTTCAGCCGGAGCTATGAGTCTGAAGAAGCGTGAGTTCCGCAACTTACGCCAGGGAAATCGTTCTGTTGGTGATTATGTGGAGGAATTCAGCAAGTTATCCAGGTATGCTCCCGGAGACATGGCCGATGATGCCGCTAAGCAGGAGAAATTTCTGGAGGGACTAAATGATGATTTGGGACTTCAGTTGAATGTGGCTACCTTTAACAATTATCAAGAGTTGGTCGACAAGGCTCTCATTCTGGAAGGCAAGCAGCAACAGGTGGAGAATCGCAAGAGGAAGTACGGAGAGGGAAAGTACAACTCTGGTGTTCAGCAGAAGCCTCGCTATACCCGTACTCGGGAAATAATGGATCAGGATCCGGCAAGTATGGTGGACACACTCACCATAACCATGGAGGACATTCACATCATGGAGGGAATGGTCACAACCATAATGGCCATCGGAATGGCAATGGGAATGGAGGAAATAACAATCAACATCAGTCCAACCCCGCTACACCGGCAAAGAAGGATCTGAGCCACATTACCTGTTTCAAGTGCGGGAAACCTGGACACTACGCCACCGATTGCCCTGAGGCGAAGAACGGGAATGGAAATGGAAGCTCTGGAGGCAAGAAGCCCAATCCTTTCACCAGAGGACAGGTGAACCATGTCAATGTGGAGGAAGTTTATGACCAGCCTGACATCGTTGTTGGTAAGTTCTTGATTAATTCATTTACAACCCTTGTTCTTTTCGACACTGGTGCATCGCATTCATTCATATCAAGGGGGTTTGTGGATAAGTTTAAGTTGCCGACCGTAGCCCTTAAGTCACCTATGTTAGTGAGTTCCCCAGGAGCAGAGTATATGGCTAGTCGGGGATGTTTTCAGTTGCCATTTACCATAGGGAGTCACGTTTTTCCCATAGACCTTGTCATCCTAGAATCACAAGGATTGGACGTAATTCTAGGAATGGACTGGCTATCCAAGTATGAAGGGAATATTGATTGTGCCCGTAAGTCGATTCTTCTCACCACCCCGGAGGGGAAATGGATCAAGTATGTTTCGAGGCATACACCAAGGAGGACTCAAGTGAACTCTCTTTCGGGAGTTGTTCAGGAGGAAGTACCAGTTGTGAAGGATTATCCCGATGTATTCCCTGAGGAATTGCCCGGCATGCCACCGGATCAGGACATAGAGTTTTTGATCGAATTGTTACCAGGCACCGGACCAATATCCAAGAGACCGTACCGGATGCCCGCAAATGATCTAGAGCAAATTAAGAAGCAGATTAAGGAATTATTGGAGAAAGGTTATATTCGACCGAGTTCATCGCCTTGGGGAGCCCCAGTGCTTTTAGTTGAGAAGAAGGATGGAACCTTGAGAATGGTTGTAGATTACCGTGCGCTAAATGAGGTGACGGTTAAGAACAAGTACCCTCTGCCAATGATCAATGATTTGTTTGACCAGCTACAAGGAGCAAAAGTTTTCTTCAAGATCGATCTTCGATCAGGATATCACCAGCTGAAGATTCGAGAACAGGATATACCCAAGACAACTTTTACCACGAGATATGGGCTTTATGAGTATACGGTCATGTCTTTTGGTTTGACTAATGCCCCTGCCTATTTTATGAGTATGATGAATAAGGTATTCATGGAGTTCTTGGATAAGTTTGTTATGGTATTCATTGATGACATATTGATTTACTCGAAGAATGAAGAAGAACACAAGGAACATTTGCGCTTGGTTCTAGAGAAGCTTAGGGAACATCAATTATACGCAAAGTTCAGCAAGTGCGAATTCTAGTTGAAGGAAGTCGGATTTCTCGGACATGTTATATCAGGAGAAGGAATAGCAGTAGACCCCTCCAAGGTTGAAGCCGTTACCGAATGGAAGGCACCCACCTCAGTTGGAGAGATTCGCAGTTTTCTTGGACTTGCAGGATATTACCAGAGGTTTATTGAGAATTTCTCCAAGATCGCGAAGCCCATGACAGAGTTATTGAAGAAAGACACTAAGTTTGTTTGGACCGACGAATGTGAGGCCAGTTTCCAGGAGCTAAAGAAACGTTTGGTCATAGCCCCAGTGCTAATTCTTCCGAATATACGCAAGGATTTCCAAGTATATTGCGACGCTTCTTGTCAGGGACTTGGAGGTGTTCTTATGCAAGAAGGAAGAGTTGTTTCCTATGCCTCGCGTCAGCTTCGACCTCATGAGCGGAATTATGCCACACATGATTTGGAGTTAGCAGACGTAGTGCACGCACTCAAGACCTGGAGACATTTTCTTATTGGAAATAGGTGTGATGTTTACACAGATCACAAGAGTTTGAAATACATCTTCACGCAGAAGGAGTTGAACCTCAGGCAGAGAAGATGGTTGGAGCTCATAAAAGATTATGACATGAAATTGCACTATCACCCAGGAAAGGCCAATGTTGTGGCAGATGCATTGAGCCGCAAGAGTTATGTCAATACTCTCACAGCAGGAGGACTACCTCAGGAGTTAATTGATGATCTCAGAGATCTTCGATTGGAGATAGTACCACGAGGTTTTGTTGCCGCAATGGAAATTCAATCCACTTTGTTGGGAAAGATCTGAGAAGCCCATAAGTTAGACAAAGGTATTGCGGAGATAAAGGGAAGGATGAACCAAGGAAAGGCAGAAGGATTTCGTGAGGATGAACATGGAACCTTATGGTTTGAGCAGCGTATTTACGTGCCAAATGACCCAGAGATCAGGAAATTGATTCTTTAGGAGGCTCATGATTCGCCTTATTAAATACACCCGGGTAACACCAAGATGTATTTGGACTTGAAGGAAAGTTTCTGGTGGACAAGTATGAAGAAGGATATTGCCGAGTATGTCGCAGTATGTGACGTATGTCAGAGGGTTAAGGCAGAGCACCAGAAACCAGCAGGATTACTTCAGCCTTTGCCGATACCAGATTGGAAGTCGGACAAGCTTGGCATGGACTTCATTACAGGATTACCCAGGACTCGATCAGGCTATGATTCTATTTGGGTAGTGGTTGATCGCTTGACTAAGGTAGCTCACTTCATCCCTGTGAAAACTACATATACAAGTGCTAAGTTAGCCAAGATATACATGACTAGGATTGTATGTCTGCATGGAGTTCCGAGGACCATCGTATCAGATAGAGGAACACAACTTACCTCAAAGTTTTGGCATCAGTTACACGAAACTTTGGGTACCAGGCTAGAGTTCAGTATAGCCTTTCATCCGCAGACAGATGGGCAGACCAATAGAGTCAAACAGATTCTGGAGGACATGTTGAGAGCTTGTGCACTAGATTATGGATCTAGTTGGGATGATAATTTGCCATACGCAGAATTCTCATATAACAACAGCTATCAAGCTAGTTTGAAAATGGCCCCTTTCGAAGCTTTGTACGGAACGAGGTGCAGGACACCATTGATGTGGGATGAAGTTGGAGACCATAAATTATTCGGACCAGATTTAATTAGAGATTCAGAGGAGAAAGTCAAGTTGATCCGCGACAGACTCAAGGTAGCCCAATCCAGACAGAAGAGTTATGCTGATACTAAACGCAAGGAGGTAACCTATGAAGTCGGAGACAGAGCATATCTGCGTGTGTCACCACTTCGAGGAGTTAAACGATTTGGAGTCAAAGGAAAGTTAGCACCATTGTTTGTGGGGCCATACAGAGTTTTAGAACGCATGGGTGAAGTTGCCTACAAGTTGGAATTACCAGATGCCTTGTCAGGAGTTCATGATGTGTTTCATGTTTCCCAGTTGAAGAAGTGCCATGTCGAGATGGCCAATATTCCTTTGAGAGATATAGTACCACTTGAGGCCATACAGTTGGATAGTGATCTGACCTATGAGGAGAAGCCCATCAAGATTCTCGAGACTGCAAGCAGGGTTACCCGCAGCAAGGTCATAAAGTTTTGCAAGGTTCAGTGGAGTCATCATACTAAGGAAGAAGCCACCTGGGAACGAGAAGAAGACCTCCGACAGGACCACCCACACCTTTTTGCTAGCCAACCCGAATCTCGAGGGCGAGATTCATCTTAAGGGGGGTAGGTTTGTAACATCTCAATTTTCAATTTGGATGTTTATAATAGATCATTCATATGCATCCATGATTTATGCATTTTTGCCCCGTTTCTTTTATTTGATTTTTTTGATCCAAAGAACTTTATGCAATTCAAGGACCGAAAGGGAGAATTGGAAGTTTCCTTAAATCCAATTTTTGAAAATTCTTTAACTTCAAAATTTGGAGTGTGGATAAAATTTGGTTTCACTAAATTCATTTCCTTTATTTCAAAAATAAAATAAAGAGAGAAGATAAAATGACTTCTTCAAAAATAGAAGGAAAATATTGTAAATTGAATTTGGAATCAAAATATATTTGTTGGGTTTTATTTGCAATTTATTTTATTAGTTTAGCAAAAATGTTTATTTTTGAAAACTTGCATTTTAGGCCGGATAAATATTCACAAGGTCATATATAATACCATATAATTATGTGAAATTTTCTGGGATTTTTAGGCTAACTTTTATTTGTATTTTCGGGGTTTCCTTTGCTTCTGTAAAAAAAACGTTTTAGAAAAACGTGGGCAGCCAAGGCCCAAGGAAGGCCCAACCTTCTTCACAGGTCGTCTTCAACCTCCTGTACGAGAGCAGGAAGCACGTACGCAGCACTCTCACCCAACGCCCCACCCCCTCCCCTCCTCTCCCTCGCTCCAAAATCGCTCTGAACGGAATCCCCTCGCCTCCCTCGACCCTTTGCCCTCCTCAGTGCGCCTTGGAGTCGCCTGTAATGGCCATTACGAGGTAGAGAAACAGCCACCATTAAACTCCATTGTCTGCTCGAATTCTGACCTCCCCAAGCTCTATATAAAGCACCCAAGGGAGCCCCTCTCGCCCCTCGTCCGAAGCCCTCTCCTTCTGGAGTTTTTCCCTCTCTCTAACCTCTCCAATTGCTCGCTGGAGTTCGCGAATTCTGGCAACCTTTCACCGTGTGTACAGGAAGCAATCTATAACCACAAGTTGTTTAAGTGGTTCACCTCATCGTCCTCTACACCGTCCTGCGCGCATCCTTCGCCGAAGCACACCGGAGCCGCCTTCTTCCTCGTCTCTGGCGACAAGTCCGGTGAGCACCCAGCCAGCCAATCACAGAGCGCCACTTGTCTCTGGCCGATTTGTTTTTCTTTTTCAGGAACTTTTCCAAATTCAGATTCTTTACCAAATCTTATTTCTTGTATATCTTTTTGTCTATAGATCCGATTTAGTTGATTCTTTTTCCTACTAGTTCATAAAAATCTCCTCTATCCAGGGAACCAAACGAAAAATATTTTTGAAAATTTTAAATTTTGGATTCAAACAGATCTGAATTCAAACTTCGTTAGGCCGTAACTCGAGTTTCGTAATTCGGTTTTAGGTGATTCTTTTTGCAGATCGAAGCTAGTGACTTGTACTTTAAGTTAAAACCAAAACCATTTAATTTTGTTGCTGTAAAATTTCGTTCTGTACATAATTTTTTTTGGATGTTTTGGAGTTTTTCAAAGTCTTTGATTTGTTTTCTTTTTGGATCTTTGCTTGTATGCTCATGTATGTTATTGCTTGCTTACGCTAGATCATCCGGAGTGCGAAGCTTGCTACTACGAATCTTTACAGTTCAACAAACGTCAGCAAGGCAAGTTCACACTTTGATCATAATTTTTCTAATACCCAGTTTTTACTATGCATTAGTTTAACCCTCAAAGATTGCACGGATAGGATTGGCAACATGTGGATATGCTATGTAGTTCATGTGGTAGGAACCTATGACCTTGGATCACCCTGGGAATTTTCGTTATGTCATATATTGCTTAGCCATGCTCGTAGACGGGGATTGGTTTGAGTGATCCATGCAAGTTGTGAGAGATAATAATTTTGGGACAACATAAGGTGGCATCTTTAATACACATCTGGGTGGATTGTTTGGGGCACCTGGAGTAACCAGTGCTTTCCCAAGGGGAATCCCGGAGTACCTGTGTGATTACCCTAGGTCCGCCACCCAGGCTCAAAGGGATCATAAGATTTTTCATGCCTAGAAACTTCCGTGTGCAGCCACAAGCCATTATGGGCTCTGGCATAGTTGAGTAAGTTGTGTGACCTCTTTCCATGGTAGACTAGCTGATGTAGGGGAAAGTAGGTGTACCGGTCTACCCAGAGTTAAGGGCAAACACTTCTGAAAGGCTATGTCTCGATCTTCCGATCATGGAGGTGGTCGAGTCTTGTGGGTAAAAGTGCGCAAACCTCTGCAGAGTGTACAAACTAATCATGATTGGCCGTGTCTCCGATTATGGACAACTTGAGTATCTAGAAGTGAATTATTGGTTGATCTCATCACTCTATTTAATGAAATTATTGGGTTACTAATAACTTGGGAATTTTGGGATTGAGTTGGACGAACCTTCTCAATAATGGCATTTTAATTTAGTAGTTAATAAAAATGTATTCCTTTGTTGTAGGGTAAAATTGGCTTTATGCAAAAATTAAACTTAGAGCCTTCACCAGCTAAATATGCATATAGAGATAGTTTTTTTTATTATTCTAAGTTGTGAAATTGCCAGCATATTTCATGTGCTGACCTACACGGCTGCAACGTCTCATGTTGCAGACTTTTCCGACGAGGATTAAAGGTGCGATAGGTCGTTGTTCTGCACTCAGTTTGCCATGGAGTTGGATGGACTCATTTACCTTCGATGCTTCTGCAGTTATTTTGGTTTAGATGGCCTTTGGCCATATTATTGTAGTAAGTAGTCTTTTGTGGATCTCGATGTAATAAAGTGTGTGATTGAACTCTGTTATAATTCCTCGAGTACTGTGTGTGTCAGCATACCGATCCAGGGATGACACGTAAGCACAGAGACTTCGATCCATTTGGGTCGGGTCGCTACAGCAACAAGCATCATGTCTGGGTTGGTCCCATTTTTGTTCACTACTTAATGGGAAAAGATAGCAATACAATAGCTTCAATTCAACATTTATTTAAAACAGTACCAAAACAAGGAGCACAACATCTGAAAGCACAATGCACATCATGTGGATGAGACCAAGATTTGAAACAACTCGCCACAGAGATTGGAAACAAATCTCGATCTCCTTTTGTGCAGTTCCACCAAAATTAAGCAAAGTTGCCGGTGTGACATTCAAGTTGAACTGCACAAAACACTTAAAACATAAGTGTTTCGCGTAGCGAAACAAAATGTCGCGATAGCAACAAGTTGAATAGATATCCCTGTTTTAACAGAGGCAAAAAAGGAAACAATTACTTGCCGATAAAGGAGGATGAAACAAACAGCAACAAAAATAAGCATCTAACTTATCTTGATGGAAAACAAACTAGGATAGTACAATTTCTAAAACGGTTGAATTGATTCATATTAACAGAGACATTCTCTTAGAACATCATTCGCTAAAAAATGTAATTTACTTTTAATAGTGGCATTGCTTCAATTTTCCGGCGGAATTCTTAGATTAACAACAACAAAATAGTTGTATGGGACATGCCAGCACCATGTGCGTCCACACGTAGAAATGGGTGGTGTAGAGTATGTAGCCAAGCAGCATATCTTTGTTGGTCCCATATTTGTTCTCTTTCAACCTTTGTGAGGGCAGCAAATCTAGTCCTGCACAAACTACCTGACCCCCCAGTTTCGGGTTACCCCCTTTTTCCCTTTTCGACCAACAAAGCGACTGGATAGCCAGTCTATACTACTTTTCGTCCCTTCTTTCCTCATTGAACCACGTCCTAGATTCATGCTCCACCCACCACACCCTTCTTTCCTCTTTGAACCAAGACCTAGATTCGACTACAAATCGAAAAATATCCACATGCAGCTAGAGCAATGATGGTTTCAAAGAAACTTATACCTTAGGGTCGTCGGGATGTGGCAAGGCATACGGCGGGAGGCCGGATCTTCCCACACTACATACGGCAGCGAGCAAGAAGGGGTCAGTGGCCCTCCCGCACAGGCGCTGGGTGAAAGAGAACATCGTAGTCGGCAGTGGATATCCTCCCTCGTTGAAGGCGATAGAGTGAATGTTGCACCTCCTCCCCTTCCTAGTGCGACGGGATCCTGACACCTCCTTCACCAGCTGTGAGGGGGGGGAGAGAGACAAGAGGCCAACGCAGTCTTGTTTAGATCTGGTGAAGAGAGGGTGAGAGATTGTGAATATAGCAAACCCTAGCAAAGGCACGCTGAGCCTCCAGCATGTATATATAT